>NC_141696.1:1501713054-1501990554 GCF_964263255.1 Lissotriton vulgaris
ATCACTTTCAGAACAGTCAATTAGGAGGTCGAGGAGAAACCGAAACTGAAAATAACAATGTCACCGGTGGGAAGGATGTCCCTTCACCGCTGTTGTTGACTTACTCCTCGGCCAGCCAGAGCATCAGAGACCCCGGTCTCGTCCGGGGGCAGGCCAGAAAGTTGAAGACAATGTAAAAATGGTTCCCGAAGTCCGATCTCAGTCTTGAAAGTATATTAGGATCAGCAAGAGTAGATCTTCAAAAGCCCATATAGAAATTCAGGATATTCCAAGGATATTTGCGAGAGGGCGGCGCGGGTCACGGGAGCCCTCTGCTTATGCGACCATCTTGGATGCCCGCTTAGCTCCTCCTCCAGGCATGTCCTTGTTGTTTGTAAATCATGCTGTAAACAGAGGCATCACACTTGTGATATTTATCACAGTATAGCTAGTGTTCGGATAGGTGCCTAAATATTGTTGGCAGGGCATGGATTAATCATTCTCAAAATGTATTGATGACCTTTAGTATCCAAATGTCTGGGTCGGCTGGGGGCTTCTAAAAAGGCCTCAGGGCAAAGGTGGGTGTTCTGAATGGAGACAGGCACGAATTTAAAGTTAAATGAGTTTGAAATCAGAATTTGCTGTCTGTGTCCTGCTGGCCTGCCTCAGAGAGGGCTTGTATGTTATGCTAGTTTGGAAACTGAACTCAGGCTGAGTTTTGGCCAGAACTCATGTGAGAACTTTGTTAATATTTTGTTTACATGATTCCCCATTCATTAGCTATCTCCATACAAACAAAGACAATTGACATCTGGTTTAAAGGATACCACTATCAACTTCAAAACAAAATGTAGAATGGCTCCATCCGGCTTGATCAATTTACACATGAGAGGTTTTGAATCAATTCAATTTCATTTACAGAGGGCAGCAGACACCTATTCCTACTAGGCCAGTTTGCCTTGCAGTTGTTTTTCTACAATTTCACAATGATTCATCTCTGTTGGAAGAGGAGAATCAGGGTGAAAGAGACAGGGGTCGGAGGTCAGGAGCAGCAAGAGAGCAAACTACACAGGGAGGGGCAAGAATGGGATAAGGCGGATGCCTTGTGAAGGAAACATAGAGACAGCAAAAATGAGCGCGGAAAGGAGAGGAAGAGATAAGGCCGAGAAGGGAGTCAGAGGAAGAGCCAGAAGGAGGGAATAGACACCGAAGAGCAGAGCGTTGATTTTCTACCAAGTGAACGGTGCGAGTAATTCACTTGGCTTTCCTTTGCCTACTCGTTGGTATTTGTAGTATTTTAGTTTTAGCTTTAAATATACAACTACAAGTATCAGAATGCAAAGAAATTGTAATGGATGAACTATTAACTTCACACATGAGGCCATTTGAAATCTCTAAGGGAAGAAGGCCAATGGGAAAGAGTGAGAATGTTTGAGAAAGGAGGGGGTACCAGGATGGAAAAAGAACCAAGAAGAACAGAGAGGGATGAGAAGGCAGAACAAGGAGGATAAAAGAGGAATACATCTGGATGTAGAGACAAAAGGAGAAATGTATAGATAGAGGGATAAGAGACAGGGAAAAACAGAGAACGAGGAACTGGGAGAGGGCTGAGGAAAGGTTCAAAAGATCAGAAAGAAGGGACCAAGAGGCATGAACCTGAGGCTGGGTGAAATCAGATATGAGGAGCTCATAGACTACAGTTTAGGATTGTAAACTTAGAAATGCAAAGCTGGATCTTGGGGTGACTTGAATATCTGAGGAAAGAGAATGGAGGGAGGACCGGGAAAGGGAAGGCAGGAGGGGCAGAATGGGACAGGAGTAGACCCAGCAAGGAACATTAAGGGGAGGAAAATGGAGGAAAGAGAGAGGGTGAGGTATGAGGTGTGAGTGAGGACGGAGAGGAAAAGGAATGGAATTAATTATTTGAGAGAGTTAGGGGACAGGCAGAAAGAGAGGCACAGAGGAAATAATGAAAGAGAAGGGCATAGAGTGCACAGAAGACAGAGGGTGGCCCATTTCCCTTAAACCCTCTGCCACAACACCGGTCTCCATCTTCAGATTCCTCTTTTATAGACACTACATATTCACTTATAGCAATCTGCCAGTGCCAACGACCACCTGGCATGGAGGGAGGGAGGGTACAAAGGACCGACACCAAACAGGATAGGTGTGGTCTTTCCTATCACTACTGACCGACAGACATTTGACTCTATACAGATTACATAGGGTTCATGACAGGGATTTAGAGGACTTAAATGCCCTGACGAGTGCTGTGGACCTCTTTAGGATTTATTAGTGGGCAGAAACAGGTAAGCATAATACTGGGGTCCTGCTTTGTAGAGCCCCCTCTGGCAGCTGCATTTTACGCATGTCATAGGGAGTGAGAAATGTAGTTCATAACAATGACCCATCTACACTTTTTTTGCCGTACGCTATAATTTCCGGTCCCACGGGACACTGGTTAGTAGACTGGGATACTCACCTTATCGCCATGATGACGGGAGGGCCCGATGATGAACCATGTCAGCTTAGTGAGTGAGGGCTTTTAAATAAAATACCCACTCAGTGCTTCAGTTCCACAGGGGTTCATTCGGCAGAGGAGGGGGATCAGTTCCATGCAATCTGAAAGATCTCGGTTTCAGACCTTTTCTGTAATGTGTGTAGTTTGTCTCTGCCCTCGGGCTTGGGCTCCAGGTGTTCCAGGGCCCCCAGCCGGGGCTGGCTATAGTACTGGTGGAGCCGTGTGTGGCAATGTTTGTTGGTCCCCCCCCTTAGCCACCTGGTCACGGATTCCCTTAATACCACCATTTGACAATGCCCCCCAAGTTTCCATACCCACTGTCTCTTAGATTCATTTAGTTTTATAGCGCCACTCATACCAGTTTAAGGTGTCAAAACACTTTACATCACACATACCTTGCACAGAGACAATCATGCGTGTGTAAGTCAGTTTATAATACATTTTACATAAGACAAAGGCCTACAAGGTGTAGGAGTTACATGCCATCCATACTGGTAGGCTGTATAGTTTAGGAGCCTGATAGATTTGGGGGTCTCTTGTTGGCATAGGTAGGTACCTGTGACAAATAGGGACCCTTGCATCTAGTCAGGGTAAGGGGGAACACTTCAAAAATAACCCCTGCTCACCCCCCTGGTAGCTTGGCACGAGCAGACAGGCTTTTCTCAGAGGCAGTGTGGAAAGCATTTGTGAACACATACAGTTATCAAGTGACAACACTACAGATGGACACCACACAAGTTGTATATTAAAAATAAGTATTCTTTTATATAGATTTAACACAAGACCACAAACAACAAAAATCCACAATACTCTACTTAAAATGGTAGAATTAGCTTATTTCTCTTTAGATCTTTAAATGCAACACTTTGAGTCAATGTACCTTAAGATGTGTAACACGTCTACAACGAAAGTGTTGCAGGGATGGTGATGTGGTAGTTCCTTACACGCAAAGATGGTGATGCGTTGAAGATCTGATGCAAAGAAACAAAGATGGTGTCCTCTTCTTGATGCAACACGCTCCTCCGATGTTGCGAGATGTTTCGACTCGATGCGATAGCTGCAGCGGTGACAACCTTGTCCAGTGATGCGATGACAGTAGCTTTGGCGGCGACACTCTTCTCCGACGATGTGAGACGCTTCGGCTTGATGCGACAACTGCAGCAACGACACCCTTGCTCAGTGATGCGGTGGCGGCAGGCTTCTCCGTGGATGCGAGGTGCTTCTGTGATGAGATGCTACCGTGGCTACACCCTTGTTAAGTGACGTGATGCAACGGCTGCGGCGGCACGCTTTTTCAATGCTGTGAGATGTTTCTTGTGGTGCAGCGCAATGTGACAGCTATAGCCGCGACACCCTAGTTCAGTGATGCAACGTCAGCGTCTGCAACGGTGACATACTTCTTCTTCATGAGTCACGCTTCCAACTCGTTGAGAAACACAGTCCCTCAGAAGGCCCAAAACAGCTGCAGGCACTTCCAAAGAACTCTTGGTGAGCTGGTGGTTGAAGTCTGTTGTCCCTGAGACTTCAGCAAGAGGCAAGCTTTTCTCTCAAGCCCTTGGAGATCCTTCACAAGTTGAACAAAGCACACAGAAAGTTCCTTTCTCCTTTCTTTGGCAGTCATGCAAACATTACAGGCCAATACCCCAAGCAGCACTTCAGCTTGTGGATAGTCTCTCCTCAGTCTCTCTGGTTCCGCTCCTCAGCAAAGGTTTCTTCTTGTTTTCCAAAAGTTATCTAAAGTTCTAGGGTTTGGGTCCCATCTTTTATACACAGTTTCTCTTTGATCTCTGAAGGCAGAGAGGCCTTTGCTAGTCCAAACCAGTTCTGGTCAGTTCAGGAGCACTCTGTTTACATAACTCCTTCTTTCCTTTCACAGTGCAGGGCAGAGACATCAGACGCACCACAGGAGGCGGTACCAGCATTGTGGAGGGAAGGCACAGCCCTCTTCAGGTCCCAGGTGCAACTCTTCCCTCCCATCTAGATGCAGATCTCTCTATTCAGCACTGGGCTGACTCACCCTGTCTCCTGGAATCCCCCATCCCCTGTCACTCAAACTCCAGACAAGGAACACACAACCTAGCAGAGGCAGGCTTGGATTGTTAGACAAGAGCATACCTACTTTCTAAAAGTGGTATTTTCAAACACAGAATGGTAAAACCAACTTCACTAAAGTATGTATTTTATCATTCTGAGTTCAGGCATACTAAACTCGAATTTCTACCTAGTTCCCTGAATTAGTTGGGATTATAAGGTGTAGTAATCAAACTGCCCATTCTGGCCTAGTGAAATAGGTAGCCTTGCAATAGTGAAAAATGAAAATGGCTGTAAGTTAGTATAAGGACATGCCACAACCATCAGGGCTTGTCCTACCTTATACATACAATGCACCTTGCCCTTGGGCCTACCATAGGGGTGTCTGATATGAAGAAAAGGGAAGTTTTAGGCACTAGCAAGTGGGTACACGTGCCCAGTCATCATGGCAGTACCGGACTGCATACAGGCTCTGTTATGGCAGACCTGAGACACACTTTTACAGGCTGCTTCTGTGGGTGCAAGCCCACCAGCAACATTTGGTTTACAAGCCCTGGGGACACTCCTGGTGCACTGTACTAGGGTCTGACAAGTAAACGAATTCAGCCAATCATGGAGTCACTAATCCATATATCAATGTTACAATAGGAAGAGCATATGCACTTTAGCACTGATCAGCAGTGGTAAAGTGCCCAGAGTCGTAAAACAGCCAACAACAGGTCAGAAAAAATAGAGGAGAAAGGCAAAAAGTTCAGGGATGACCCTGCAAGAAGGGTCAAGTCCAACAGAGCCCTTGATCCCGAAAAGCACAAATTCAGAATATGAAATGTAGCACCATTGTTAGGGGTTTTCTTTAATAATAAGAATTGATTTCTACCTAAGTATTGTAGAATTTTGCAGATCTGCAGTCCGCGAGTTCATGCGAAATCGCAAAAAATCTTCAATTTCGCGGATTTTCCCGCGAACTCGTAGATTTTTTTGCAATTTGCACTCTACTCAACTGGTGTACTTTCTACTGGCTAATCAGTAAGTGCTACCTCGTTGAGAAGGTCCTATAGATTAGCCTGTAAGGAAAGGAAACTAGAATTGAAACAAGCCTTGTGGAATCAACTGCACGAAAGCTCCCTAAGTAAAAATAGCGAGGTATTTTGGAAAGTGATTAGAGCCCCATTTCTAGCTGATAAAAAGAATCAACCAGCGATAGAGGTGGCTATAGATGGAAATACATGGGTAAACCACTTTTCAAAAATCTTTAGAGAACAGTCAGAAACAGATCCTACAGGGGGGATAACCAGTAATAGCAACATTGAGCAGATGAATTCCTTTCCCATTGCACTGGTTTTTACATTAACTGAAGTAATTGCTGCAGTAACAACCAGCAAAAGTGGGAAAGCCCCTGGTCCAGATGGGGTACCAGTGGACTTTTTTAAACATAAACTAGATCTATGGGCCCCAATTCTGAAAAGGGTCTTTGACTCCACTATGAAGTGTGGCCTATTAAAATCTTGGAATCAATCTATCATGGTCCCTATATTTAAGAAGGGCGAAAGACAGAGTGTTACCTGCTACCGTCCAATCTCACTTCTGGACTCACTGGGGAAAGTACTGGGCAGAGTGGTTCTCCAGCGTCTACAGGAGTGGGCTGAGGACAGGGAGATCCTGTCGGATATTCAATTTGGCTTCCGAGAGGGCTTCGGAACCACGGAACAAGCCTTAAATCTATCTTTGATGATGGGGAAATACGTCTCAGCCAAGCGGGGTAGGTTATATATGGTTTATGTCGATCTCTCCGCAGCGTTCGACTGCGTCTCCCATTCAAAATTATGGTCCATCCTCACAGAGATGGGGATGGAACAGGCCCTTGTAACCCTCTTGAGAGAACTCTACAAAGACGCCTCTGCTAGGGTACGTTTTGGAGCACAAGGTGAATTATCCAAACCATTTAGAGTAGAGTGTGGGGTTGGGCAGGGTTGTGTCCTGGCCCCCTTTCTTTTTCCCTCTATACTAATGGCCTTGAAGTTGAGATGTTGAGGGGGGGCCAGGATCTTCCGCGAGTAAGAAACCGCCTAATCCCCGCTCTGCTATACGCGGATGACTCCGTGATTCTCGCAAGAACATCACGAGAATTACAGAAGGCTCTAGACAGATATGCAAGGTTCATGGGAACTTTGGATCTTCGCATAAATATAAAAAAGACCTACGTCATGGTGGCAGGAAGGAAAAAAAAGGGGGAAAAGGTATTTTTTCTGGAAAATGAAAGGATTGATACAACTGCTCAATATCCATACCTTGGCATCATGATGGATGAAAAGATAAACTGGAAACCAGCAATAGAAGCTAGAAAGCACCAGTTTCTACGAGCAATTGCGGCTCTTATACAATTTTCCCAAAAATTAGGAAAGAGACCACCAGTAGAACTGCTTCAGATTTTTAAAGCCAAATGTCAGTCCACCGCATTATATGGGGCCGGTCTCTGAGGTCATAAAAATACCAACTCTTTACAGGTAGCACAGAACTCCTTTTTAAGATTCTTGTTGGCACTCCCGAGAAGCACATCTACTTATGCAATGCATATGGAGTTAGGCATTTCGCACATAGCGGATCTGGCAAAAATACAACCGCTCATGCTCTGGCGACGTATATGGACCTCGACGTCAAATATCTTATCGAAACAGATAATAAGAGATTGTATGTTGTTGGATCAAGTGGGAAGAATCGAATGGTTAAAGTATGTAAAAAATACTCTTACAGATCTGGGACTCAGTAAATACTATTCCGCCCCGGAGTCAATTGCTGAAATATCCAGAAAAGATCTAAAAGTAAAGGCACTAACCGACATGGAAGAGCTACGATTTTATACTGAGGCAAGAGAACCTTCGGTTCAACACTCGCTGGCAATTATGACCACCTTGGAGATAGAGCCTTAATGTTGACTCACAATTCGAACGCTTTCTCTTAACAAGATTTAGAATGAACATCTTCCATAGATTGGTGGCATTTCCGACAAAAAATAGTTGGGAAGAGTGTCTAACTGTGTATCCATGTGACGACACGTCAGAGCAATCCACGATGCACACGTTTTTGTTCTGTACCTTCTACTCAGCACATCGCAAACTTTGGATAATCCCACTTTTAAGAAGAATGGGCTTAAGAACTTGTTGCCCCGCCATGCTACGTATGCAATTCATTGAATCAGAACTAGTTTGTAAACATATAGCGTCCTTTTTAAAATGCATTTTTAAACATAGAGTAAATCTTTGACCAAAACGTACCGCAAACAATATGAAAATTCCCCGATTGGTCTAAGCTCATAAAGGACTAAAATTGACCTAGGGAAATGTTGTTAGTTTTAAAATGTATAGAATATTAACATGTTGATTGTAATGTAATGATTTATATGCTGAAACTCTTTTATGGTTTTTATAAATTTAAAAAATCGAATAAAGATTTACTACTACTACCTTGTTGGGTAAATGTATAGTGCTTTTCCTACACTGCAGCTGCGTAAAGGGCCAGAAGATTTGTCTCCACTGACCATGTGTGCCTGTAACTTTGCCACTGCGCCAAAAGGCGCCAAAGTCCCTTGAGTGAGCTGTCCATCATAGTTGGGAAAGGGCGGGAAGACGTTTGATACCGCTAGTGTGTGGTGCGGGGCCAAACGAGCGGGGCTTCAATGCGTGCCAACATGCATCTTGTGTATAAAGGGTCAGAGAGCGAGCAGGGCAGCATGTGAGGAGAAAGCAGCCTCCTGGTCACAGGAACTGCTTGGGGGTTGCGCTCGAGAAACTCAGGGATTCAAAGACCTCCGTCGAGTATTACAGCTCATTTTCGACGACAGATATGGGGTTAAAGCACACTTGCCCAGCCTCAACTGTGCTCACTAATGTTTAGGGCTTAATAAAACGTTACTGAATTTGAGCTTCAACTTGGGCACATGCTTTATTTATATCTGTAACTGCTTCCTGTTGCGGTTTAATTTTTGGCCCACAGGAAACACTTACAGAGTTACTTACAGGAATTACTTACAATGGCGCCGGCAAGCTGCCAGAGTTGAAGTTGCAACTTGCAAGTAAGCAACTTCAACTCTGGCAGCATGCCGGCGCCATTCTAAAATGGTTACAAAGTTAGCTTCAACTCGAGCATCTGCCTTAACTGTGAGTGCTTCCTGTGGGCCAAAAAAAAAATCCTCCCACAAGTGGATTTGTGGATTGTTCGGGAACTTCGCGAGATTTGCGGATCACAAAATTGCCAAAAATCCGCAAATTCCGCGAGCGGAACAGATTTTTGGCCCACAGATAATTCTACCCAAATATTAGGATAAAGAAAGACTTGGCAAAAAACATGTAGCTGTAATATATTCCTTGCAGTTTGCAGGCAGCTCTTTGGGACAGTTAATAGCTCACTGCTCTATATTAGGATTTTAACTTTTAAACTGCAAGTAACAAAAGGATTACTGACAAAAGCGATAACCCATTGACCTTTTCATACTGCATGGAATTTGTGATCTGATAGGACACTCTCTTTGTAGCAGGCATTTTAACCTTCTGTGCTATGATGAGTCAAACGGTCCTCTATCAGACAGAGCTCGGGTCTCTCTCCTCGAAGAACATTAATCACCGGAGTTATTGTGAAATTAGTATTGATGCTTGAAAATTGCTGGGACAAGGAACGTGGCATCTGATGCTTTTAAAATAATAAACATGACGTCCCCACCCCAAGTCAGCGCCTGGTGCAGAGGCCCCAATCACACCGCCCTAGAGCAGGCACTGCCTCCAGCCCTTGACTTCCAGCACTTTCTTCCATGTTCCCCTCTCTGAAGGTTCATTAGGTGAGGCTCAGGGTCAATGCTGAGAGAGGGGTCTGGGTTGGAGGGTGGTGCTGTGATGTTCAGTGTCAATGCTGAGAGAGGGGCTTGGGTTGGAGGGTGGTGGTGTGATGCTCAGAGTCAATGGTGAGAGAGGGTTCTGGGTTGGAGGGTGGTGGTGTGATGCTCGGTGTCAATGCTGAGAGAGGGGCTTGGGTTGGAGGGTGGTGGTGTGATGCTCGGTGTCAATGCTGAGAGAGGGGTCTGGGTTGGAGGGTGGTGGTGTGATGCTCAGTGTCAATGCTGAGAGAGGGGTCTGGGTTGGAGGATGGTGGTGTGATGCTCAGTGTCAGTGCTGAGAGAGGGGCCTGGGTTGGAGGGTGGTGGTGTGATGCTCAGTGTCACTGCTGAGAGAGAGGCTTGGGTTGGAGGGTGGTGCTGTGATGCTCAGTGTCAATGCTGAGAGAGGGGTCTGGGTTGGAGGGTGGTGGTGTGATGCTCTGTGTCAATGCTGAGAGAGGGGCTTGGGTTGGAGGGTGGTGGTGGGATGCTCGGTGTCAATGCTGAGAGAGGGGTCTGGGTTGGAGGGTGGTGGTGTGATGCTCAGTGTCAATGATGAGAGAGGGATCTGGGTCGGAGGGTGGTGGTGTGATGCTCGGTGTCAATGATGAGAGAGGGGTCTGGGTTGGAAGGTGGTGGTGTGATGCTCAGAGTCAATGCTGAGAGAGGGGTCTGGGTTGGAGGGTGGTGGTGTGATGCTCAGTGTCAATGCTGAGAGAGGGGTCTGGGTTGGGGGGTGGTGCTGTGATGCTCAGTGTCAATGCTGAGGGAGGGGCTTGGGTTGGAGGGTGGTGCTATGATGCTCAGTGTCAATGCTGATAGAGGGGTCTGGGTTGGAGGGTGGTGCTGTGATGCTCAGTGTCAATGCTAAGAGAGGGGCTTGGGTTGGAGGGTGGTGGTAAGATGCTCAGTGTCAATGCTGCGAGAGGGGATTGGGTTGGAGGGTGGTGGTGTGATGCTCAGTGTCAATGCTGAGATGGGGGTCTGGGTTGGAGGGTGGTGCAGTGATGCTCAGTGTCAATGCTGAGAGAGGGACTTGGGTTGGAGGGTGGTGCTGTGATGCTCAGTGTCAATGCTGAGAGAGGGGCTTGGGTTGGAGGGTGGTGGTGTGATGCTCGGTGTCAATGATGAGAGAGGGGTCTGGGTTTGAGGGTGGTGGTGTGATGCTCAGTTTCAATGCTGAGAGAGGGGTCTGGGTTGGAGGGTGGTGGTGGGATGCTCAGTGTCATTGCTGAGAGATGGGTCTGGGTTAGAGGGTGGTGCTGTGATGTTCAGTGTCAATGCTGAGAGAGGGGCTTGGGTTGGAGGGTGGTGGTGTGATGCTCAGTTTCAATGCTGAGAGAGGGGTCTGGGTTGGGGGGTGGTGGTGTGATGCACGTGTCAATGCTGAGAGAGGGGCTTTGGTTGGAGGGTGGTGCTGTGATGCTTCATTGGTATCCAATTTCTTTGCCTCATAGGCACTGCAGACAGCGGCGCAGAGGATTTTGTATATTATTCATGCATCCGCTGGGAGCCAAGGCAGCACTTTCACATGTCAGCGAGGTGAGAAATATGTGTCATTATTTTCATCCTGTCGATGAGCTTCTTTGTAACGTACGTTGCAGCAGTCTAGGTGAGACGTCAAAAAGGCTCTTGTGAACTCTACCTGCTGATCCGTCAGTGTGGACGAGTGGGGGGGCACCCACATAATCCTGTGAGCTGGACCCAATCTCTGCTCCCACAAAACACATAGGGTTAGATTTATCGATCTTTCATGCAACGCAGCAAGCCCCAATGCTGTGGTGCATGATTGGAAAGGGCAGGAATGCGTTGTATTTACCGTAATACGGCACATTTGTTTTCTTTCCTTGCGTTGGCACACTTTTCTCTGCCTCGCGCCAATGCAGGAACTCCTGCCTCATATTGTAGGCCAGATTGTTTCTGTGTAGGAGGGGGCACCTTCCTGCGCAATAACAACCCTGATAGGCGTTTTCTTCTTTCTATGTGTGCAGCGCATATAGAAGGAGTAAAACAAAAGGAGAAATAAAGATCTTTCTCCTCTTTACACCTCTCCTTGGGAGGCATATAATTTTGATGCATCCCAGACCTACCACTGATGCTCAATCTGGGGATGCGCCAACATCTATGGGATGATGTGTGGGACACCCACGCTCTACCCATGGAACACCTCCCTGGTAGCGTAAGGGAGTGGTTTGAACTGCCTAGAATTACTCCAGATGTATCAAGCCTTGAGTGGCTTGATTAACATCACTTGGGTTTTGCGTCCACCCTGCGTACATTTGCATGGTGCAAGGACGGCTCAAAACCTTGATAAATATGAGCCTAAATGTGACAGTTTCTGTATCCGGTTAGTCACTTTTCAATAGTTCATCGAGGCCTAAATGCTAAGGGCCCCACGTAAAAAGGGACCACTCGCCATAAGGGCTGGGGTCCCGTAGGATGTGCCCACCACACTATCGGGTGCATCCCGTATTTCTAACATTGCGGCGGGCGATGCTTAAAGCACCGCCCGCCACAGTGCTAAAAATGCACGTCATGCATTTCAATGCACGACGTGACAGGCACCGCGCGGTGCCTGCCACGTTCTATATTGAAATGCAGGGGGGTACCATAGGTACCCCCCCATGTTCATCCCCCACCCCCCAGAATCCTTAGGGGCCCACAATGGGCCCCCGCAAGAGATTCCTGCATGCATTGCTGCCACAGAAAGGCATGTGTCCGCCCCCATCATAATATGGATGGCGGTGTCTAGCAGACACCGCCACCATATTAAACTCTTTTCTGCCTGGTCGACTTGTCGACAGGGCGGAAATGCGGCGGGTGGTCTTTCCATCCGCTGTGGTCCCCCGCCATAGTAATATGGCGGAGGAAAATAGGTTGTGGACGGGGACGAATGTCGAGCGGATTGCCACCACCATGCGGGCAGTGGTAATCCGCCCGACATCCTAATGGGACCCTTAGTGTGCACATGACCAACCCGTTATCCTGTGACACTGCCCAGAGCCAGCAAGCCCAAAATCTGACATGTTCTGTATAACTGTGAGTACTCATGTGCCACAAGTCAAAAAATTTTTTTTTTTAATTCCCTTTGAGCGAATTAACATCAATACAAAGGTACTTACAGACAGACAATAACCTCACCAATACAGAACAGTAACAAGGAAGCAATGATAGAAATGAGAAATTCAAAACACGTGAAAACACTATAGTAAAATTAAATCTCAATACAATTTATTGACATACATTATATTGATTAAAAATTGGGAAACATACACAGGACGGAACAATAATAAATAAAAACATTCCAATAAAAAAGGAGCTACAGGAAAAAGGACTAAACTCAAATAAGACAGTTATTTTGAATTTTCCTTAATTTCTTAATCCAAATTCACTCCTTGTGCATTGACGCGTTTTGGCGGTATAGTCAATATATGACCGCCTTCATCAGGGTATATGTATACCTGTTTCCCAATATTTCTCGGGCATAAAATAAATTTTTCAGTACGTCATAAGGGGTATACTTCCTCCTTATCCTTTGCATAGGATATTCGTCCAGCGAATTATCCTCTTAGTATGTATCGTATTCTAATTTAAAAGAATGGCGGAAACATAGTCCCAATTTCACATTTAGTAGCATGTCCAGCAATATAGCTGAAAGATAAAGTTTTAAATAGTATGAACCCAGTACGCGGTAAAGCAGCAGTGCGCTCAAAATCTAGTTCAAGGTAGGTCCAAGACGTAAATTGTTATATGGTTCTGGTAGACGGGTTAAAACCATGAACCTGAGATTTATTTTCTCCTTGCTTGTCCTCCTTTATTGAATAAACAAACGTCCCGCGTGAAACAATCCGGTCTTTCTGGCGTGCCACCCAAGCTTATCCAGGGCTAGAGGTGACATGACGGTCCCCATTTGGGTCCATCCAAATACAAAAGTGGCATGTTCAGATCTTTTGGAACTCTTAGATCGATTGGCTGTCTATACATGCACACATCCCTTAAGCAGTGCTACAGTCCATTCTGAGAGGTGGTATCCCTGTGCCAATTCCAGAGCCATCCAGTCAAAGAGGTTAAAGGCAGAGATGTATTATTCTGGCAGAGCCTGGACTCCATTAAACCCTAACATAGGCCGCCTCCACACCTGTGCACCAACCCATCAAACCATATAGAAAGCAAACTGTGCATGCTTGTGACAGACCATGGGAATGTCCAGTCAGTAACATGGAATGTTTTCCACCACTGAGCCAATTCCATAAGACAAAACACCCAAGGAGGCAACACCTCTGCAGCCTTCTTGGTGTCTATTAAAAACAGTAAACCAGTGCAAGGTAAATAACTCTGTGTCCTTCTAAAACATACCTTGTATCTTTCTGACATCTCTTTCTAGAAATGACAGATTAGACATCCCAGTTCCAATCCCAAGCACCCAGCCATACAGGTGACAGGCTCTGCATCCACAAATGGATGTCTTTGAGAGGAGGCAGGTTCTCGTGTCTATCCAAATCTCTGAATGTATCAATTGTGTGAGCTAATTTAATACTAAAGGTATATGTTCTCATTTGTAAAGGCTTGCATTAATTGCATTAATGATAACGGACATATTCACATTCGCTCCGGTGGCTCAGACGACATCTGCACTTTCAAGGTTAGCACCCTGGCATCAGGACAGAGCAGCATGCCTGCTGTATTCATGAAGAGTGGGCCAGAAGACGTTAATCTGTAGTATTGTAACTCATACTGACAGGGTTATTAAGGCTTGTGCTGCTGTATCTGCCACTGATGGGGACTGCATTAATAAATTTGCTGCTGGCACTAAATACCAATGTTTCTTATTCCCTGATGCTGGCACTGGCGCCACTGAACACTGATGGCTCCTCTGGGGTTCATGAAGAGCTTGGCAGGAGAGCTGCCGTAAATTGACTCTGCCAGAAGTGCGGAGAACGCTGTGTAGTAGGTCACTCTCAAGGAGTTTGGGAATGCCATAAACATATACCTTTTTGGCATTCTCCTACTCCTCACTAACCCGTTTCCACTCTAGAAATGGTCAAAGATTTTCTCCATCAAATGGGTAACTCCCCTTTCTCCATAGGTATGTATCACCCCCAATTCTGATGGAGACTTTTAACCGCAGATTCCTCAACTTGTAAAATCCCCTCAGGCACTAGATTGGATCCAGAAACTTCAAAGTAAATTCCCTTGCACGTTGGTAGGTGGCGTCGTGTGGCTCTGTTTCAGCTCCGTGCCGCTTGGATGGGACGTCAGACACCCTGTATATGTGCCACCTCAACATGCTGCAGTCAGTTTCTTACTTTCTGTGCCTTCTGATATGGATCCAGACCTAGCAGTGCTGGCTTTTGACAGACTGTTTTCCCTCAATTTCTCAAATTCCCACATGTGCAGATATGGGCCCTTAAATGACAGGTTTCAAGCCATGTTGTGACTGCAACTGACAGATACCCATGGCATCTGCCTCCGGTGCCTCAGCACCTCTCATGACTTAGAGTTGTGTTGCTGCTGCATGCATATGAGTCACAAAGCCATCTGTGACTGCATAGCCAGGACAGCCACCACAAACACCACCTGAAGAAGTGGTCATGGTCAAGATCAATGGCAAGTCTTGTTCTAATTCCTGAGGCCGCTCGCACGAGTGTTCAAAATCGAATTGGCGGAGTGCAGGTAAGTTAAAGAGTTCCCACAAAAAGCACAGGAATTCAAAACACAGCTCTCCTCTGTCCAGCCACTCCTACTATTCGAAGTTGCATGAAGCCCAGGGTACCACTACGCCATGAAGCTGTTCCACAGATTGGTCTGCAACAGTGTTCCCGCTTTCACTCCACCTGTAGTGGAATGCAACAGAGGGCAAACTCTGTCAGCTCTAGAAACCTGTAGAGAAAATCTTTGGTATCCCACCTGTACCATCCCACAGCACCTTCAGGCCCTAAGGATCTGCGGTGGCTGACTTTTGGCCCACGTAATTTGATCCGTTCCTGTCACTGACCACATCACTCATCCTCTGCCTTAGGTCAACCCATACTTTGAGCAAGGTGCTTCTGGCTCTAGCCTTAGCACAAAGATCAATGCCACTCTAGGCACCATGACTGATGCCAACGGTTCGAGCCTGAACACTTTTACCAATGTCAACGGCGCCAGATCCGATAGTGCTGTCGCATTCGAAAGCTCTATCCCTGCCGTGTAGACCACAGCAGTTAATGCAATCCAACCCATAAATATCTCAACAATATGATGATAATGATGATGATGGTGAGTACTGGGATGACTCACATGAGGAAGGAAACCTATTTGAAGACTCTCAGGATGATAGTGGTCTGGATACCTCACCAGACATGGGTTATCATGGCCAAACCCATCCATGGCTACGGAAGACTCACCTCCTTCACCACTATGATCGAGAAGGCTGCAGAGATCCTAGATCTCAACCTACCCTCTGCAAGAAATCAAAAGAAATGCCCTCACTGAGGTTCTGTACCAGGCACAGATCAACTAAGAACCTCTATTGCCTTCTAATGAGGCCCTTATTGACGTACTGGTGGGTACCTGGGCAAAATCAGGATCTTGCCCTGCAGTGGATAAACAAGTGGCAAGACAATTCAGGCCTGCTCCAGGGAACCTGGATTTCCTACTTCAGCATCTCACCCTAAAGAGCTAATGGTGCAGGCATCTATCAGCTGCCAGAACCACAATGCCTTCCCTACCACCACGCATGAACAAGAATCCAAAATAATGGACATTTAGTATAATTAATGTCTTCCGCTGCCAGTCTTTCCCTTACATCTATCAACATGTCTTGCCTACTGGGTAGGTTCTCGCTCACATTGTGGAATAAGGTGGCAGGCATCTTGCCAGTGGCCCCAGAAGTCATCAAATTGATCTTGCACATCTTATTACTGATGGCCAAGAGCTGGCGAAGTACACAATACGCTTAGGCTTGGACACTACTGACTACCTGGGCAGGACAGTCAGAACTAGGGTTAAGCTGTGTCTCACACATGGATAAGCTCCACGGTGTCTTCCTCAGACTTCCACTAGTATCTAATGGACATGCCCTTTAATGGTTCTAGACTGTCTGGATTGAAGGAAAGAACCAAGGCTGCTGCCCGCTCTCTAGTCCTTGCTCCACCTGCTCAGCAATTCCTCCTACATTAGCACCCCTTTCGAGCCTTTGGTTAGGGTTTCCAACATAGGCAATGGCAATACGTTCCTCAGCAGCAACAGGCCTTCCAGTACTTTTGAGGGTGAGGGCCTGTGAGAACACCCACAGCTTCAGGCCCCCGGGGGCAACTTACTACCCAAACCCCTGCCCCTGTAGCTGCCAAAAACAACATTAATTTGTCCTTGATGATGCACCATTGACCGGTGGGAGGTCAGGTCACTTTCTATCTGCTCAGATGGAACAGCTTCACACAGACCAATGGATGCTCGTCAAGCAATGATACTCCCTACTCTATCTATCCGACCACTCAGACATGCCGCCTATACAGCGACACCTTCCGGAGAATTACATGTCCATGTTCTGTTGAGAATTCGAGCTCTCTTGGCCAAGGGAACAATAGAGAAAGAAATCAGAAATTGTGGCTAGTTGTTTCTTTTGTTACTTTTTGGTGCCAAAAAAGAATGGAGGCCTCCACCCTAACCTAAGTCTCTGCCCTGTAAACCTCTTACACAAGAAGGATAAATTCAAAATGCTCACACATACTTTAACTTCCCGTCCAACAGTCTCACAGGCTTTGCCTGGGGTTTCAGGTAGGCCACAAGCACAGACAGTTCTCTGTGCTCACTTTTGGCCGTATCAGTACACCAAGAGTGTTTACTAAGGTGATGGTGGTGGTCAGGGCTCATCTGTGGATTTTGGGAATAGCAGTATTCCCATACTTATAAGACTGGCTGAAGGAGAGCTCACCTCAAGCAGCTGTAGGCTACCTCCAGACGACAACCAATCTACTGACATAGTTGGGCTTTTCCATCGTACCTGACTCCTACACAGTGGATCAGCCGCAGTCGGTAGTGGGTGTACCTGCCGGGCGGTGACATGGGGAGGGGGAAGGGGCAGGGTGGGGCGTAGTAATCTATGTATTACAGGGCTTTACAGGTAAGTAAACATATAAATAAATCAAACTAATTTTGTTGCGTGCACTGCATTGGTTTTGAGGATGCAGTGTACGCAACAACATTTGTTTTATTTATTTATATGTTTACTTACCTGTAAAGCTCCGTAATCCATAGATTACTACCCCCCACCCTGCCCCTCCCCTCCCCATGTCACCGCCCAGCAGGTACACCCACAACCAATTGCGGCTGCAGTGGATCTCTTTCATTGGAGTAATTCCGGACACAGTGCTCTTTCAAGCCACCCGTCCACCTCAATGATTCCAGGGCATTTGGGCTATGATTCTAATGTTTCAACCCTCAGTCTGGACCTCAGTAAGAATTGTCTGAGACTTCTGGGCCTCTTGGGCAACTGCATCCTACTGGTGGATTGTCTTAGGTGGCACAAGCAGGGCTGGACACTGGGATCTGAAGACTCAGTGGGTAAGTATCAATAGATCCTATCTGAGTTCATCGAGGTATCAAAGAAGACTGCAAAAGATTGCAATGATGGCTGCTCGACTGCAGTAGTACCATCTGCAGACCCCTCAACCTACTGATGCAGACCTAATGGTCACGCCAAATGCTTTGTTCCTGGTTTAGGAAGGTCATCAGGGAGAGGTGGAGATCAGAGGACTCTGGTCTCCGATGGAAGCTAACTTCCACATCAGCCTGCTTCAACTGTGAGCAATTCACTTGGTACTGAAGGAGTTTCTGCCAGCCCTCAAGGGCGAATGGGTGAATATTCTTACGGACAACACGTCTTCCATGTGGTATTGCAACAAGCAAGGCAGTGTGGGGTTGTGGGTTCTGTGCTCTGGAAGTGGCTGAATGCTCGAGGCGTCTATCTGACTGCACAGAACCTGGCAGGATCTTTAAACACCAGGGCAGACAAACTCAGATGACATTCCCTAGCAGATCAAGAATGGTGGCTGCACTTGGAGGTGGCACTGGATGCCTTCCAGAAATGGGGTGAACCCTGGCTTGATCTGTTCATGACTGTAGTGTGGTTCTGAAAATTCTGAACCTGTGTTTTAAAATATCATGATTCTGTTATGAATTTGGTATCAGCGAACCGCAAATGACGAATGCGGTATGCATGAGTGTTTTCATCATGTAACACCAATGGATTCACTGTGTATTTGAAGGTTCTGTTTGAACCCTTGGGTTTCATCTTGTGAATAGCAGCCATTTTGTGCATTGCCCTTACAGTAGGCTCTCACCATGGGAGAACAAGTATTTAAGGACATAACCTTAGCATGGGTTTGTGCTGACTTCTGCATGACCTGACGAAAGCTGACCCTGTTGCTTGAGGCTAACCTTGCCAAGCCAGTTCCTGCCCTTTTGCTGATCAAGATTATAGATCAGAGCACAGGACATTGTAAAGATTTACTACACACAAACATGCCTATCTTACTTCCATCTGTTCCTGTTCCTGCCTCCACAAGCTATTTATGACATGGGCTGGGTTCTTAATGTTTTGGGTTTATCCGGCCTTGTCAGCTAGAGAATGTACGCATTATGTGGAAATTGTTTATGGCCTGGACTTATCTTGAAAGTGGGTTTGTCATCATACAGTGCTTTGTGTGCACGTCCTGGGAGTGACCAACAATAATTTACTTCAAAGAAAGAATGTGTGCCTAGGGCATAATAAATTGTATAAAAGGTCTGTGCGGAGACCATTCAGGCAGACTGCCTCTTCCAGTTGCTTTAGGTGTGACTGGGCGACGTAGCCTCACAATTAATTGTAATAAAGATGTCTTTTCATATTTCAGATTCTCTGTTGATTTCTTTGCTGCTTTTGAATGGACTACTTATTGGTAAGACCCCTGAGAAGGAGTATGAGGATTATTAGGTTTCTCAGTAGAGCATGTGCAGTGTCTAGAGTCATTCGCTTTGGAGTTCCCAAGGCAGTTCTTCCTTGGAGACAATTTCCATCTGCACTGGGGGTCATGACTGCTGAATGCCTTTCCACTCCTCCCTCTCCTATCCATAGTTCTCAAGAAAATTAAGAAGGGCTGGCCCCAATACATACTAGTGGCCACAGAATGGGTGAGGAGACTGTGGTACCCAAAATTCCTGCCCATGAGCATTTGTCCTCCGATCCGGCTACCCCTTCGGTGGACCTCCAGTAGCAACAGCAGGACAGCGTCTTGCTTCTGAGCTTGCACAATCTACACCTCTATGCATAAAAATTGAGTGGATTTTGATCTTCCTCCAGAAATGGGCAGTGTCATATTGGCGGCCTTCTACCAAATCAATCTATGTTTGTTGCGTGGTGATCTTCCAGAAATATGCAATCTCTGGCGCTAAGAAAGGCAAAGAAGTGCAGAAAAGGCCCATTTCAAGATGGATTGTGCTATGCATCAAGATCTGCTATAGACTAGCCAAGAAGCATCCTCAAGAATGCTTGCAGTCTCATTCCACCGAGTGCTAGTGCACAGTCTGCCAGTATTGGACATTTGTCAGACTGTGACATGAGCATCTCTCCACGTGTTCACAAAGTATTACAGCCTAGATAGCCAGGTCTGGAGGGATGGGCACTTTACCTGCTTCTAAGAAATATCTGCAAAAGGAAGATTAAAGCTTGGACAATATTTAGCAGGCTCACTGTTCAATTAGTGTGGGTTACTGAACTCTCTATCACAAATCATTTTGAGTAATCACAGGGGCCTGTTCACAAACTATATTTTGTACTACTTTAGTAGTACTGTAATGGTACTACAAACTGCTCTTCCCAAAACTACATGCATAAATCTCCACTCTCCTATCTTTTCTATGGGGAGATCCTCACCCATGTAAGTTTACTACTTAAGGCCTGATTCCGTTCTCGCTCGGAAGGCCTTATGGTTAATTCGGTCCCGTAGAGCTTTCCAAACGACTCATGCTCCTTGGCTCCGAATGCCTGAGTACGATGCTAGTACGCGCTGACGGACTCAGGTCGCTCGGAGCCCCATTGAAGTCAATGTTGTATGTCACTACATAGTATACCATCGTGAAAAAAGTACATCGCGGAAAAGGGAGCCCCCTGTCGTGGGTACGCCTTGGTGCCCCTGCACCGTACATGCATGTGTAAAGGGGACCAAGTCATAGGGCTACGGGTGAAGG
The DNA here is from genome assembly GCF_964263255.1 of Lissotriton vulgaris. Lineage (NCBI taxonomy): Eukaryota > Metazoa > Chordata > Amphibia > Caudata > Salamandridae > Lissotriton > Lissotriton vulgaris. The sequence continues at coordinate 1,501,733,658 of NC_141696.1, forward strand.
GGAGCCTGCTATGGCCCCCTGAAGTCCCCCTTCCGAAGCTTTTTCGAGTCGGATGCTCTGCGTCAATCCGGCTCCTCGACTCGCGCATCAGACTTGGTTGCTCAGAAACCGGACCCATTGCGCTGCTGTTGTAGTCATCCAGAGGGCTTCGCTGACAGGTACGAATCACTCGGAGCGCGAGGCAATATTCACATCGTACTCGCTCGCTCGTACGACGAGTTGGTCGAAATCTCGCTCATGACTCGGACTCGCTCCAGATGGATCACTGACATAATATAGAATGACAAAATATAGACTTACCAAAATATAGTCACCAAAATATAGAATGCCAAAATATCGAATTCCTATCTATAAACAGGTAAGTACAAAAATATCGAATCCAAAATATAGTCTGTAAAAAATATAGTCAGTCAAAATATCGAATTTTTTTAAATGACTTAAAAGTAAATTTAAAATTAATGAAATAATAAATATAATTAACTAAAACATACTTAAAAATACTCAAATAACCTTAAAATTAAGATATAATTAATTTAAGTTATTAATAAAAAATGTACAATATTTTACCGTAGGATAGCAGGAGGGTAACATTTAATATTACCACTCCAGTGAGTGCAACAGTAGGGAAAGCGTTGGATAGCGTAGGGGTAAAAAATACTATTCCCACTCCAGTGAGTGCAACAGTAGGGAAAGCATTGGATAGCGTAAGGGTAAAAATTACTATTCCCACTCCAGAGAGTGCAACAGTAGGGAAAGCGTTGGATAGCAGGAGGGTAAAAAATACTATTCCCACTCCAGTGAGTGCAACAGTAGGGAAAGCGTTGGATAGCGTAGGGGTAAAAAATACTATTCCCACTCCAGAGAGTGCAACAGTAGGGAAGGCGCTGGATAGCATAGGGGTAAAAATTACTATTCCCTCTCCAGAGAGTGCAACAGTAGGGAAAGCGTTGGATAGCATAAGGGTAAAAATTACTATTCCCACTCCAGAGAGTGCAACAGTAGGGAAAGCGTTGGATAGCGTGAAAGTAAAAATTACTATTCCAACTCCAGAGCGTGCAACAGTAGGGAAAGCGTTGGATAGCGTAGGGGTAAGAATTACTATTCCCACTCCAGAGAGTGCAACAGTAGGGAAAGCGTTGGATATTGGAATGGTATAAATTACTATTTCCACTCCAGAGAGTACAACAGTAGGGAAAGCATTGGATAGCGTAGGGGTAAAAATTACTATTCCCACTCCAGAGAGTGCAACAGTAGGGAAAGCGTTGGATAGCATAGGGGTAAAAAATACTATTCCCACTTCAGATAGTGCAACAGTAGGGAAAGCTTTGGATAGCGTAGGGGTAGAAATTACTATTCCCACTCCAGAGAGTGCAATAGAAGGGAAAGCGTTGGATAGCGTAGGGGTAAAAAATACTATTCCCACTCCAGAGTGTGCAACAGTAGGGAAAGCGTTGGATAGCGGGAGGGTGAAAATTACTATTCCCACTCCAGTCAGTTTAACAGTAGGGAAAGTAATGATTTAATATATATTAAAAATAAATTAAATATCAATACCAATAAAATATTAATTGAAATTAATAACCAATTTATTATTATGTAATAATTAATTAGAAATACAACTGCATATTAGTTATTAAAAATTAATACCTATTCATAATTATTCAACAACGAATTAATTTTAAATAACAAAAACTAATTACTAATAAAAATTAATACCAATTAAAAATTAACAGTAAATTAATTATCAATACACAAAAAGTATTTTTAATATGTAATTAATTACAATTACATTACTTCCCACCCTATTCCCCTATAAACCCACATCCCACTACAGAAAATACATTAATACAATTATCATAATTATCAAATATTTAATTAATACAAAATAATTACCACATAATAAAAATTAATTGCCAATTAATAGAAATTAATTACCAATTAAAAATTAATTAACAATAAATTTAAAATCAATACCAATAAATGAAAAAAATATTTACTTTATTACAATTAAATTACTTCCCACCCTATTCCCCTATAAACCCACAACCCGCTACAGAAAATAAATGTAGAAAATTAACATAATTAACAATTAATCAATTAATACAAATTAATTGGCAATTAATAAAAATTAATTACCAATTACAAAATAACAATAAATTCAAAATGAATACCAATAAATAAATAAAAATATTTAATTAATTACAATTAAATTACTTCCCACCCTATTCCCCTATAAACCCACAACCCGCTACAGAATTAAATTACGCAAAAATTAAATAACATAAAATTCATTACTTAAAATACATTAAACATACATTACAAAAATTAATATACACTTTTCACACATATACTAACATACAAAACACTTTAAAAAAATTTATATTATTAAAAAATCGATATATTTAATGCCTATATTGTATATTTCGATACTTTTACTTCTATATTTTGAAAATCGATATTACTTACCTTAAATTCGATATTTTTAACCACTATATTGTGTCCATTCGATATTTTGTCCATTCTATATTTTTACTTCGATATTATGTCCATTCTATATTTTGGAATAGATATTATGACTGTTTACCCTCCAGATGGATGCCATCAGGAGCCCTTCCGACCGAGATTGGAATTGGGCCCTTAGTGGTAAATGTGTGAGGGATCAGGGGAGTGGCTGGAGAAAGGGACATACTTACTACAAAATGGGAGGGGTTTAAAGAGAAGAAGGGGTTTAAGAATGGCTAAGGAATGGTTTTGGAAGGGACTTGCAACTACCCAAACAAGAGTAAGCCCATTCCTATTCACAAACTGCACTTTTAAATTTCACACAGCCAAAAGAAGACCCCAAACAGTAGTGGACAACCTATGGTACTACAACACACTCCCATAGAAAATAAAACCCCATAGGAAATAATGTTAAATTAAATTACGTTATGTAAAATAGCAAAAATATATACATCAATAATTTAATATTTAAAGAAATCTAAAACTATATTTATTATGTAAGTATAACACATTAACAATCTTTTGTAAATTAGTAAATTAATGTAACATACATTTAAAAATATATATTTATTTGAAATGTTAAAATATCATTACATTATTCTTTATTAATTATTTTACTATATGTAGAAATCTATCTCTAATGTTTTTTATTTAAAGTTGCAGAAAAGTAATTTAATGTTAAATAATATTATAAGTTATTTTATATATTTATTTTAAACAAAAGAGCACTACTATTACCATAGTTCTGAATTAAATCTGTAATTATTGTACATATATTAAATTCCATGAAAAAAGTTTTGTAAGTTTAATTAAACAATAAATTTGCACATAAAGTAAAAAAGTATTTTTTGAATATTCATTAATAATTATTAAAAGGATGTATGTGAATAATTAAAAATAGTTTAATTATATTTATAAAAAGTAACATGTGTTGCATTGTTATGTTATGTTATGTTATAGGCTTGTTGAGCGCGACAGCTGCCCCAGCAACGGGGCGTCCCGGCGCTAGGAACCATAGCATAATCTGTGGGGGGGGAGGAAGGTTTATAGGGGTGGGAAGAGGTGAGTTTTGATTGCTTTGCGAAAAGCGGAGAGGTTGTCGAGGCAACGGATGTGATGGGGAAGGGAGTTCCACAGTTTTGCTCCCAGCAGTCTGAAGGAGCGGTCCCCTATGCGGCAGAACTTAGTGCGGGGAACCACTACTAAGTGCTGCCCCGTAGAACGCAAATGGCGTTGGGGGGTGTAAGGTGTTAAAAGCGAGCGGAGGAGTTCGGGGCCATCCATTTTCAGGATTTTAAAAGCCGTGGTCAGGGCTTTAAATTGGATGCGGGCTTCCACAGCAAGCCAGTGGAGTCTGTGTATGGTGGCTCTAGCAGAACACCTTCTGGGGAGGCCTACTATTGCTCTGGCCGCAGCGTTCTGTATTCGCTGGAACCTGATTGTCTCGGCTTTATTAGCGCCCAGGAGTAGGACGCTTGCGTAGTCTAATCTAGCCAGGATGGTGGATTGGACAATGAGCTGCCGTGTTTTGTGGTCAAAGAAGCCTAGAATAAGATTGAGGCTTCTCAGCAACCCGATGCAGGTAGCCGCTACTTTTTTTGTATGAGTCTGATAGTTCAGTGCGGAGTCGAGCCATACACCCAAGTTTTTGACCAAAGATTTGGGAGGGGGGTAGGGCCCACCGGGGGGGCCACCAGTGGTCGTTCCAGCAGCTGGGGTTCTTGCCTAGGAGTAGCACCTCGGTTTTCCCTGCATTCAGTTGTAAACAGTTTGCAGTCATCCAGTTGGCGACTGTGGCCAGTCCATCCCTAAATCTTGTGGCGGAAGTGGAGGGCACCTCCGTCAGGGTGATTACCAGCTGTGTGTCGTCGGCGTACGACACCAGCGTGAGACCCCATTCCCTGGCCAATGCCCCAAGGGGCTGCATGTACAGATTAAAAAGGGATGGACTGAGGGAAGAGCCCTGCGGGACTCCCTGGCCTATAGTCTGAGGTTGGGAAATAAATGGGGGGGCTGACACACGGAAGGACCTGCCTGTAAGGAACGATCGGACCCACTCAAGTGCCAGTTCCTGGATTCCAATACTCTCCAAACGGCTTAGAAGGATATTATGGGAAACCGTGTCAAAGGCTGCGCTGAGATCGAGTAGTATCAGCGCAGCACTCTGACCGGAGTCCATAATCTTCCGGAGGTGTTCGGTGGTGGAAAGAAGGGCAGACTCCGTACTGTGCCCAGGTCTAAACCCGTGTTGGGAGGGGTCTAAGATGTTATTTTCTGCTAGGTGGTTCATGAGTACTGTATTAGCGTGGGTCTCTGCCAGTTTGGATACCCAGGGGAGCAGTGATACGGGCCTATAGTTCTCCGGTTTAGTGGGGTCTAGGGTGGGTTTCTTGATAATGTGATTTACCCATGCTTGTTTCCAACAGGTGGGTACTGTAGCCGATGAAAAGGAAAGATTGAGAAGTGTGGCCAGCGAGGGGAGAAAAAAGTCTATGGCTCCTAAAAAATAAGCTGGTCTCATGGGATCTGAGGTGGCGCCAGATTTCACCTTTCTGCAAAATTTAGCTAGGTCCTCGTGAGAGATAGCTGGCAGATGGGTGAGCCTGGGTCCCTTGAAGGGGCAGTTAGGAGGGCTGTTGTAGACGGAGGGGTTTGGTGAGAAGGAATTGTAAATTTTCCTCACCTTATCAGTAAAGAACGTGGCGAGGTCTTCGCACTGTTGGGTGGAGGAAATAAACGAGGCAGGGTTGCCCCCAGTTTGTAGCTTTTGAACTAATTTAAAGATTGTTTTTGTGGGGTTGGAACTGGAGTCGATTTCCTTGGCATAGAAGGAAGCGCGGGCAGTGCGTATAGCTTTGTGATATATTTTGAGTGAGGTCAGATAAGAGTGTTTGTCCTCGTCCTTGTATTCTTTCCTCCATTGGCGTTCCGCTCTTTTGCATTTTTTTCTCAATGTTTTTAAGTTCTCGTCACACCATGGATTAGATGGTGTAATACGTCCTCTAGTCCATTTGGCCGGTATGAGAGTATCAAGTCCTTTGGCAATCCACTCTTGGAAAGCGGCATATGACGCATTAACGTCGTTTGTGATTTCAAAGTTAGGTTCTCCTAGGCTGGCCGGAAGGTCCAAATTCTGGAGTTTGTGCCAGGGTCGTTTGAGGCAAGAAGTAGGCGTCGCCCTGTTGGGTTGGGTAGCAACCGAGGTCGCGACTGTGACGAGGAAGTGGTCCGTCCAACCCATGGGTTTAGGTGGATCCGCACTAGCTCTCGGGATATTTATATATTAATGTATAAATTCAAAGAAAGTTGCTAAATAGTTTATATCTGTTTATAAGGTTTCATTAAATTATATTTATTTATATTTGATACTATTTTTAATAATTTAATTTCATTTAACATAATTTCCTATATGGTATTATTTCAAATCCCCGTCTCCATTATTTTCTATGTGAGTGTGTGCAGTTTTAGTGGTTGGCGATATGCAGTGTTGGACGTATTCTGTTTCTTTTTGACAGTAGTATGTTACCCTTGTAAATCTGGCTGCACCCTCTTTTCCAGGAGGAGTAGATGTGCAAGTCTATAATTTTGAGTAACTTTACTGTTCGATTTTGTGAATAGCCAAAAGTAGTAAAGTTAGTCTAATGTGCAAGAATAAATTACTCCTGTAATTTGCTGAAAAGTCCTTAGTGGCTGGCCCAGTAAGTGTAGGAGTATGCGATTTACCTTAATATCTAACAATTTGGCAAATCTCACCCCATCAGTATTTAAAAAGCAAAATTAAATGTTATGATAAGCAGACCTCAGGCTCTTTGTTTTTGGAAACACATAGGGGCCAATTCCGATTTCGGCCGGAAGGGCTACGAACGATGTTTGGAGCCCTTCCGACCGAATCGGTCATTGCCGACTGGATTCGTTCCCGACCGAGCCATTCCGATGGGCTTGGTCCGGTCGGGAAGGAATCTGACTCGGATTTCCGGAACCGCAGTCCAGAAATCCTCCAGTACTTCCCCGGTCGCCTCTGTGTGACCGAGGGAGTACGATGACAGCTTTTCACTTCCTTTTTGTATCGGTCTGTCCAGCACAAAAAGGTAGTCAGAAGCTGTCTCTGGGGGCCCCCAGTAGGGCCCCCATGGGCATGAGGCTGCCGGATGGCGGCCTCGGGGCACCTATATTGCACCTCCATTGATCCCTGCACCCGGGGGCAGGCACCTTGGGGTGCCGGCCACAGGGTGCAGGGATGAACTGCACCCCTTCTATCTACATTGCAAGCATGCTTTCCGACCGGAAAGCATGCTTGCATTGTCCAGACCCTCCAGCTTATCGCGATTTCGCGATTTGCAAAAAAATCTCGAAATTTGCATCTTTGTGCAAATGCCGCGATTTTTGGCAAACCGGCCGCGAAATCCGCCGTTTCCATTGGACGCCCACAGGAGCCAATCTCAATCGTGTGTTTCTTCTCTCTTATTGCCGCCTGCGCTCTGCGCTGCTCTTCCATTCTTCCACTTCCCAGGTTGCCAGGTGTGCTTCCCGCCTGCTCCAGGATTTCGCGCCCGAGGGAGGAGAGAGAGGAGAGACGAGAAGACGAGAAGAGAAGACGAGAGACACCACCACGGCGACGGCGGACCACGCCACGGACGACGACGGGAGACCCAAGCCAGCAGCAGGAGAGCAGGAGAGTCAGGTAAGCTAGGCTAGGTACCGGCTTCGGATCTGTTGTGGGGGCCCGCCGCACAAGGGGCACGCGGCGGGCCCCCGTGGATTCTTGGATCTGTTGTGGGGGCCCGCCGCACAAGGGGCACGCGGCGGGCCCCCGGGGCCATAATTCTTTTCTTGTAATCTGTTGTGGGGGCCCGCCGCACAAGGGGCACGCGGCGGGCCCCCGGGGCCATAATTCTTTACTTGGTCTTTGTTGTGGGGGCCCGCCGCACATGGGGCACGCGGCGGGCCCCCGGGGCCATAATTCTTTACTTGGTCTTTGTTGTGGGGGCCCGCCGCACATGGGGCACGCGGCGGGCCCCCGGGGGCCATAATTCTTTACTTGGTCTTTGTTGTGGGGGCCCGCCGCACATGGGGCACGCGGCGGGCCCCCGGGGGCCATAATTCTTTACTTGGTCTTTGTTGTGGGGGCCCGCCGCACATGGGGCACGCGGCGGGCCCCCGGGGGCCATAATTCTTTACTTGGTCTTTGTTGTGGGGGCCCGCCGCACAAGGGGCACGCGGCGGGCCCCCGGGCGGCCTAAATGTATTTATTTGATCTGTTGTGGGGGCCCGCCGCACAAGGGGCACGCGGCGGGCCCCCGGGGGCCATAATTCTTTACTTGGCCTTTGTTGTGGGGGCCCGCCGCACATGGGGCACGCGGCGGGCCCCCGGGCGGCCTAAATGTATTTATTTGATCTGTTGTGGGGGCCCGCCGCACATGGGGCACGCGGCGGGCCCCCGGGGCCATAATTCTTTACTTGGTCTTTGTTGTGGGGGCCCGCCGCACATGGGGCACGCGGCGGGCCCCCGGGGGCCATAATTCTTTACTTGGTCTTTGTTGTGGGGGCCCGCCGCACATGGGGCACGCGGCGGGCCCCCGGGCGGCCTAAATGTATTTATTTGATCTGTTGTGGGGGCCCGCCGCACAAGGGGCACGCGGCGGGCCCCCGGGGGCCATAATTCTTTTCTTGGCCTTTGTTGTGGGGGCCCGAAGTTCATAATTGTTTGTTTTGGTTCTGGGGAATTGTTGTGTTCTCTGCACTGTACTGAATTTATGTCCTGAATCTTGACCCTTTGGCCTGATTTTTTTTTACTGTCACTGTACTAGTTTTGTCCTGAATCTTGACCCTTTGGCATTAATTTTTACTTGCCATTGGGCCAGGTGCCGCTGCGCACTGGTAAGTTTGGGGTTGTGGGCACCTGGTGAGTTTCCTAACTCTTTACTTGGTTTCTTTTACAGAGCATCACTGGGAAGGATCTGCTGTTGAAAGAGCCCGAATTGGGTCAGCTGCCGCAGCGCACTGGTAAGTTTGGGGGTGTCCATAAGTTTGGGGTTGTGGGCACCTGTGGGGAATTTCATAATTGTTTGTTTTGGTTCTGGGGAATTGTTGTGTTCTCTGCACTGTACTGAATTTTTATGTCCTGAATCTTGACCCTTTGGCATTAATTTTTACTTGCCATTGGGCCAGGTACCGATGCGCACTGGTAAGTTTGGGGTTGTGGGCACCTGGTGAGTTTCCTAACTCTTTACTTGGTTTCTTTTACAGAGCATCACTGGGAAGGATCTGCTGTTGAAAGAGCCCGAATTGGGTCAGCTGCCGCAGCGCACTGGTAAGTTTGGGGGTGTCCATAAGTTTGGGGCTGTGGGCACCTGTGGGGAATTTCATAATTGTTTGTTTTGGTTCTGGGGAATTGTTGTGTTCTCTGCACTGTACTGAATTTTTATGTCCTGAATCTTGACCCTTTGGCATTAATTTTTACTTGCCATTGGGCCAGGTACCGATGCGCACTGGTAAGTTTGGGGTTGTGGGCACCTGGTGAGTTTCCTAACTCTTTACTTGGTTTCTTTTACAGAGCATCACTGCGCACTGGTAAGTTTGGGGGTGCCCATAAGTTTGGGGTTGTGGGCACCTGTGGGGAATTTCATAATTGTTTGTTTTGGTTCTGGGGAATTGTTGTGTTCTCTGCACTGTACTGAATTTTTATGTCCTGAATCTTGACCCTTTGGCATTAATTTTTACTTGCCATTGGGCCAGGTGCTGCTGCGCACTGGTAAGTTTGGGGTTGTGGGCACCTGGTGAGTTTCCTAACTCTTTACTTGGTTTCTTTTACAGAGCATCACTGGGAAGGATCTGCTGTTGAAAGAGCCAGAATTGGGTCAGCTGCCGCAGCGCACTGGTAAGTTTGGGGTTGTGGGCACCTCAGGAGAATTTCTTATTTGTTTATTTTGGTTTGGGGCAATTGCTGTTTTCTCTGTCTGTTTGCTCAACACCGTTCGGGGACTGGCATTTACCATTGCAGTTATGGCCCATCACGTTTGTCACTTTACTTGTGCTCCAGGGTTGCATGCATTTCTTATCGTTGAGCACCGGCGCTTTCTGAACTTTCCTTTCAACAATTGCCTTCCCCCCTTTGAGGTGCCTTTAGTAATACCAACTATCTTTGTAGGTGACTTAACTGACTGCGCCACAACCGGGAGATCTTCTTTTTTACAAGGGAGCCACAAGCCACCACAAGAAAAGCAGAATGGATAAGTTTGTGCAGCTTGCAAAGGGTGTGAAGCACAGATCACATCTGCCCACCCAGATAACCGCAGCAGACCGGGCCAGAGACTACAGCAATGTGATGCACGCTGATGGTGGGGTGCTATTTTGCAGTGTGTGCAATGTGGCGGTGGACCACATCCGGAAACACACTGTGGATATGCATGTGCGGTCCCAAAAACATTTGAAGCGCTGTTCAGATGATCCTGACCTTCAATCTTCGCCGAAACGTGCACGGCAGATGACAGTGAACTCGCTATTCACCAAGAGTACAGCTGCAGGTGTCGCAAACCACGAAATGATAACTGAGTGGGTTAACGTCTGCACCGCGTTGAACATTCCGCTCAGCAAAACCGACCACCCTGTGTTGCGCAAGTTCCTGCACGAGCGAGTACGGAATGGTGGAGCGATACCTGGGAGTCATCAGCTGCAAGAACGGTATCTCCCAGAGAGATATACAAGTGCCAAGAACGAGCTGAAAGAGCTCTTGAAAGATCAGAAGATCAGCGTTATCTTTGACGAAACACCAGATGTCGAAGGGCGGTGTGTTTTGAATGTGCTAGTTGCAGCAGGCTCTCCGCAGGGTGCTCGTCAGATCCATACCTACCTGGTGGACACAGTCTTCCTATCCCAGTGCAACCATGGGACTGTAGCGCAAGCAGTTGTAAAGGTGCTCACAGAGTACAGCATAGACTTCCAGAACGTTGTTTCCTTCAACACTGACAACGCGGCATACATGCTCAAGGCATTCAACACAGTGTTGAGGAATCTGTACCCAAACTCCATCCACATCACCTGCTTGGCACACATAATGAATCTTGTTGGAGAGTCATTTAGGAAGCCTTTTGTGGAGCTAAATGCTTTCCTGCTGTACTTCTCCCGCATCTTTTACATGGCCGGCAGCAGAAAGAGAAGGTACTTGCACCATCTTGCAGAGAACCATGGGATGAAGGCACGGGTGGCACCTGATCCTTGCAGTACCCGCTGGAATTCCTGGTTTGCCGCTGTCCAGTACCACTGCAAGCACTTTGAGGCCTATGCTGGGTTTGTGGAGTCAGAGATGCAACTCAGCAAGTCTCCCCCAGACTCCCTTGAAAACCTACAGAAGATTTTTAACACCGACCAAAGGGAGTGCATAAAAGTCCAATTGGACATTGTGGCAGAAAAATGCCAAAGCATTTTGAACCTGATGGAGTTATTCCAGAGCCAGACACCAGTGACCATGAAGGTATACGATTATTTGGAGGACCTCCACATGAACCTAACCAACAATTCAGTCCTCACTGTGGAGTCACTAGAGCCATTTCTACGGACCACTGCAGGGGCAAAATTAAGTCTGGCACAGAAAAAAAAAATAACAGCCCAGCTTAATGAAGCTTTTGAACATTCATTAGAAAAGGTGGCCAAATACATGGGCGAGGCCCAGCCAGGCATACAATTCTTAAAACAAGTGCGCATTTTTAACCCTGCGCGGCTCTGCATCCTGCCTAATGACAAGACTGCCTATTCAGCCATCCCTGGTTTCAGCGAAGTTCCCAATCAGGAGCTTCGCCTGTACTTTGAAAATGTAGGGCCAGAAGCAGTGCAGGCGTCTGTTTCTGGACTTATTGACACGACCTCTTTTGGCGTGGGCTGGCTGACCGCATTCCAGCTCTTTCCCAACTTGCAGCTGTGTACAAAGACTGTGTAACAAGCTCTGCAGATGCTGAAAGGAGCAACAGCATATACAAAATTATTCTCTCTTCCAGACGACGGTCCCTTTCAGAACAATCGATCCGGGCATTATTGTTTTTACATTATAACCAGCAACACAATACTGGTCTAGACTTGGAGTGCTCTGAAGAACTGAACGTACATGCCCAAGATTAACATGCCTTTTACCTAAAACAAATGGGTTGAATTGTAAATAAACAAAATGTGCATAGCTCCATGTTGTCAAATAACTCAAACAGTAAGATATCTGTGTTTGGTGTTGCAAAAAACCCAAAATAAAATGCCGCTAAATTTCCATTTTTGTGCCGCTAAATTTTCATTTTTGTGCCGCTAAATTTGCCAATCCATGCCGCTATATCCTGGGGGGTCTGATTGTCAGGTATACGAATGCGACCGAACCCTGTTCGGTCGCATCGTACTAGCGGGGCTGTAAAACGACGACAGCAGGTCGGTCGGTTACAGCTCCTGCCCGATGTCGGACGGACTTGGGGCCGTCCGACATCGGAATAGGCCCCTTAGTTTTCGCCTGCTGCCAAGTATCAGGAATTACAGACTTCTGCATTGCATTGTCAATGACAATTGAGAGCACATGATTCAGAATGTCATGATACCCTTAATAGCATCCAGCAGAGATTTAATCATGTGCTGCTGGTCTTTTCATTCGGAATTGAACAAACAGAATAACTGGAACTAGCCGTACGTTAAGATCTTCATTACTCAGTTCAGCAGCTGAAATTGAGCCTTAAAGGGCTCTGCCCACTGACTATATTTCCTCTCCTTAACTGTGATACAATATGGTATTTACAAGTCTCTGATCCTGACATACTAAAGCACACACCGCATTTATGAGCAATCTACACCTATAAACAAGGCATCCTATTTTTTTAATGTACACCAGTCTGAATAGACCCAGGACATATGATTTTCTGTCTAGTGCTCTGGAGGTTCTAACTAACTAACTATATCTTCAAATAAACTATCAAAAAGTGTTTTTAAGAGTAGCATGAGATATAAGGAGCACACGTTTTATCTTAGTCACCCCTCACCCCTCACACCTAACATCATTAGCAGCCATCACAAGCGCATCTGAGTCCTCCTCCAAAATGTCACCAAGTGCCCTTTCCTCTCACTGCTGCAGCCCTCAGCTTGGTTCTCAAGATAATAAGGATTCAGCCCTCTCTGCAGGCCCTAATACAAGCTGCTCCTTCAAGCTAGCTGTCCTGAGGATGACCTTGAAATTAACACATATGGTCAAAAAATCATACACACCTTAAGCAGACACCCACCTTCCTAATACTAAGGACACCAGAGTGTGTAACTACTGGTGCCCCCCGCATCTTTGCCTCAAGCACAGTCGTACACACTTACGATAACCTTCATTGTTTTCTCACTGTATACTCATCTGGGGCACTGAACACCCTTTCCCCAGTGGTCTTCCACACCGTGTAACAATTATTATGTACCCTGGCTTTTTTTTTTTTTATTATTGTGTTTATTGGCATTTACACAAGGCACATACAGATCTCAGTGGCAGCACGTACACATACATAGAGATGCGTCAACTTATTAACAAAATACACATTGCATGATGACAGCAGCAGCTCCTCGGCTCCCATTTGAGCAATCATCACCCTTACAATAGTCAACCACTCCTTCTAACACTATGATGTAGTCGACGTTCACTCCTTCCGAAATTTTGTCAGGGTGCTTGGTACATTACAATATACTAATGAGATATCTCTGACTCGACAAGTGGTGACGCACCGTCTCGTCTGCTGTCTGACTCCATGGCAGGAGCCTCGGCCTCCATATCGGGACTGCCACGTGCAGCCCTCCTCTCCAAATACAATGCCCAGTAATTTTTCGGATGATTTCGAGGGGGGAGCAGGTCACTGTATAGACCTGTTTGCGTACAACAATAAAGCATGTCATTCTCCCATCGAGCCATCGTCGGCGACGGCCCTCTCATCCAAGTCAGCGCAACACAGCGTTTAGCAATTAGAAAGGCCATATCTGTCAGTCTCCGCAATGCAGGCGTAATGTCCCTAGAATAGCCCAATAGGGCAAGTAGCGGTGAAGGGGTTAATGCTAGACCAGTGAGGTCGTTTGACTTCTTTGTACACATCAGACCAGAAGTCCGCCACGTTCGGGCAAGTCCAGGCCAGGTGCAGGAAGTCTGCAGACTGGGCACTGCACCTCTCGCTGCCAGGGCTCTCTCGTAATCCGTAACGGCACAACCGCTCGGGGTGTAGTAGACCCTGTTAAGAAACTTAAAATGTAACAGACGGTGTCGACCGTTGAGCGACACCCGGCGAACACTCGCGCAACAATACCTCCATATGTCTTCAGGGAGGTCTTCGTTTAAGTCCGCCTGCCACGCCAATCGGGGTTTCGCATAATGCCTTGTCCTTTCCACCAACGTAATATGGTACAGTCTCGATATTAATTGAGTAGGTGATTTAGCAGAAGCCATAAAGTCGTACGCCAGGACCACCTGCGGCTCCTCCATATCATCCCCCAGAAGCGTACGCAATGCGTGACGCACCCTGTGGTACTGGAAGCGAGGGAGAAGCTGGGAACCAGCATCTCCAGCCGAGTCAATGTCCTCCCAGGTACGGGCCGAGCTGCCAACACAGAGGTCACCCATGGTATTGATATTCAGTTTAGCAAGAGCGGAGAGAACACCCTTATCACTACAAGGGCCTAGCTATGTGCACCAAGCCAGGGGCGCGACCGGGGCGTACAGCAGTGAACAAGCCTGCGCGTCCATAAGGTGGAACAAGGCGTGCATCACAGCATTTAACGAATCCAGGAGGCCCGTTCGCCGATCTCGGGGGCGGGCGAGCAAAGCAGGGAGCGGCACCCGGTCTGCCACTATTCCCTCAATCTTCAAGAGTGGTGCTTCCGTAGAGCCATGCATCCAACCAAACGCATGCGCGCCCTGGGCGCACGGTAATAAAGCTCCAGATCTGGGGCGTTCAATCCACCCTCCTCATATGGGCGGATAAGATTGTTCCACGCCACCCTGGGCTGCATGCCAGCCCAGACCAGACGCAGCACCAATGCGTGCATCTGTTGAAAAACAACACCCGACAGGACCATCGGGATGTTGCTAAACAGAAATAGCAGACGGGGGAGGACTACCATTTTCAGCAATGATATGCGACCCAGCAGTGACAGAGGGAGATCAATCCATTTTGCGATTGTGTCCTCCAGGTTGGCGATTGCCACTCCGTGATTCTCCCGGAGAACCACCTCCCAGTCCGTATGTAATCGTATGCCCAGATTCCGCACCGAGTCCGCGGTCCACTGTATCGGGTAATCAGATTCTACCCTTTTGGTGGCAGGTGTGAGTGTGAACATAACGGTTTTGTTCCAATTCACATGGATCCCGGACAGCGAACTGAACAGGAAGACTTCCCTCAGTACTCTCGAGAGATTTTCCTCTGGGTCCCGCACATAAAGCAGAGCGTCATTCGCGTAGAGACTATCAGGTTATATCCCGGAAGGCGAACTCCCTGGTGGCCATGATATTCACGGAGCGCACAAGCTAGTGGCTCAGCGACCAGAGCGTACAAGAGAGGGGAGAGAGGGCAACCCTGCAGGGTGCCCCGGCCTATTGCAAACGGCGCTGTAACGAGTGAGCCAATCCGTACTCTCGCCGCTGGGGAGGTATACAGAGTGTCTCGGAGTTGTATAAAGAGGTCCCCAACTCCCATGCGTCGAAGCACGAGGTGAAGAAAAGGCCACTCGACAGAGTCGAAGGCCTTTTCCATGTCCAGGAATACGGCGACCGCCGGGACCTCTGGATGCTTGTGCTGGAACCCTGCAAAAACTGGGCGAAGATTATATGTCAGATTGCGATTAGGGACAAGGCCCACTTGTTCGGGAGCCACTAATCTGGGGATCAGCGGACTGAGTCGGTTTGCAACTATTTTCGCAAAGATCTTAGCGTCCATGTTGATCAGGGATAGTGGTCGGTAAGACGCACAATCCTCTGGGGGCTTGCCCGGTTTAAGAATAGCCACTAATATGGCCTCCCTTATTGAAGGTGGCATCGTCTCCCCTTCCGCCATCTGCTCAAACAGCGAAAGCAGCCTGGGTATTAATAAATCAGAGAACGTTTTATAGAACGAGGCCGGAAAGCCATTGTTGCCCGGAGCGCTACCTTCCTTCATGGAGGACAATGCCCAGATCACCGCCTCTCTCTCAAAGGGGCGCACCAGAAATTTACGATGGGTGTTAGTGAGCCAGGGTAACTGAATATGCGTTAGGTAGTCCAGGATCCGTTCCTCGGAGGCCGAACCCCTAGTGGCATATAGCGCTTCATAATATTCCCGAAAACGTTCTGCCACCTGGTCTGTTGTCTGTTGTCAATACCTCATTCATTTGCGGCGAACGCAGTATCAGCGCCATAGTACCCTGCCTATGCTGTTGGCGAGTCTATCTAAAACCGCCCCGGGGTGCTCCCCCTCCCCGTACGACCTGGCTATGGAGTATTTCCCCAGATATTTCACCTCTGTGTCCGCCTCCTCGTGGTATTCCGAAAGTGTGTTCGCAAGTTCCTGGGTCAGCTCCACGCTATTATCACTATGCCGATGTGCTTCTATATCCTTAAGTGTTTTTTCTGGAAGTGTCAAGTGCCCCTGGATGGACTTTAGGACGCCTGCGTGTTTCGAGATGGCCACGCCTCTTATGTATGCCTTAAAGGCCTCCCAAACTGTCAAAAAGGAATCTAGCGAACCTATATTTCTTTTGAAAAATTCTTCAATAGCCCCCGCCATCTCTTCCCGGAAGGCGTAATCAAGAAGTACAAACGGCGAAAGACACCACGTGAAAGGAGGAGGACATTGTGCCATGACTTGGAGCGTAACCAGCACCGGGGAGTGATCCGAATAGGTGCGGGGTAGCGGCATGCAGGTCTGCACTGTAGAGAGGAGGGGCGAAGACAGCAGCCAATAGTCAATGCGAGTGTGGATATTGTGTTGTGCTGAATAGTGTGTATATACCCCTTGCGTTGGGTACCAGACTCTCCAAACATACTGCAGTCCCAGTCTCAACATTGGAGTTTCTAACACTCGGGCAGAGGCAGAGGAGCATCTGTCCAGGCCGTCTGAGCGATCTAGCGCCTGGTGTTGCGTCATGTTGAGGTCCCCGCCTCACAGAACATATCCTTCCCCTAAATCCCTGACCCTGCTAGCCAGCATTATATAAAAAGAGGGGCAATGAAAATTGGGGCCATACGTGTTGATAACATGAAAGGTCATTCCCTTGCCAGTGCATTTCGTGATGGTGTATCTACCCTCCGTGGCTATGGGTGTGTGAGTCAGAGAGGTTCTCGGGTTTATCCAGGTCAAAACTTCCCTATCATTAGAAGCGTTAGAAGCAAAGCCCTGTCGTGAAGTCCCCATGCAGAGTACACCTGCGCCCGACAGGGCCAGAAATTTATGTTAGCGTGTAGGTTCGACTGTGAGCAGGAGCCCTCTACATCCAACACCCATCAGTGGTCATTCCAAACATTCCTGCAGCAGAGCAGTCCCCATGTACCAAACACCTCACCAGATATCCAGCACTGGACTCATTCCTGTTCTTCCAAGGGTCCTCCTGCCGCCTCCTCCGCTCCATCATCTCTCAATGGCTGTCGATTATCCCTGCGCCAGTCCCTAATGGCCCTCTACAGCACCTTCGGGTCTGTAAAAATAGTAGAGAGTCCCTGTCTGTTAACCCTTAATTTGGCGGGGTACAGCAGTGCATAGTCTATGCCAAATTCGCGTAGCTGAAGTTTCATGGGAACAAACTGGCGCCTAGCCTCCTCTACCCGAGCTGTAAAATCAGGAAACAGGGATAGCGTGCTGCCCTCGTGGTGCAGTGGCTTCTCTCTTGCCAGTCTCAAAGCGGTTTCCCGGTCCCTGTAATTGAGAAGTTTGGCCACTTTAGGCCGCGGCGGGGCTCCTGGCCTGGGTCTCGGACCAAGGGTGCGATGGGCACGTTCTATCACGAACACGCCTGAGAAGGCAGTGTCCTCCAACAGCTTTTTAAGTAGCTACTCAACAAAGAGCTCCATATTGCCCGTTTGGGTACTCTCTGGAAGGCCCGTGATGCGTATGTTGTATCTGCGCGACCGCGCCTCCAAATCTTCAGCCTTGTCTTGAAGCAGCTGAATCACTTTGCCCAACTGCTTCTGGTCCAAGTCCAGTGTCGTCTGTGACTCCTCCACCTCCACTATTCTGCGTTCCGTCATATCCAAGCGCTCAGCATGCTTATCCAACCGCTCCGCCATCCGGTCCATGCGGTATGTGAGAGCGTCCATTTTAGCGCCCAGGGAAGTGAGGCCGCCCTGCAGGTTCTTTTCCATTGCCAAGTGGATGCTGAGAATGTCTGGTTCCGTCGTCTCGCCATCCCCGAACTTCCCGCTCCGTCGCTCGTGTCGCAAGATGGGGGGTCTGGGGCCTTAGTCTTCCTGCTCTGCTCAAAGTTAAGTTTGAGCTGCGAGCGGTCCGGGCGACCCCATGGCTTCTTAGCAGGGCGCCGCCTTAAAGGGTAGAGCGCGCCGGCACACCCAATAGTCCCACAGCACAGAGCTGGCACAACCAGTGGTCAAACTGGCCTTTTCAAACCCTGCGCCAAGAAGAATGTTGTCAGGTGAGATGCTATGCTGGCTCTAAAGCGTGTCCCTTTTCACCTCAGTAGGCCGGCGCACAATTCAGCCAGGTAATAGGCAAGGGAAGCAGGCCCGACGCACTTCTATTGGGATGCAATAAGCAGGGTAGGCCACAAACAGGACTACGTAGGACTCATGTAATGTTGCCAGACCAATGTCTAAATCAGCCTGGAGATGGGGGCTTCACAGTAGGTGGGACTCCAGGCCTATGTGGCACTAATAGCACTAGAGGGGTATCACCGCCGCATCCCCTTCACTCACAGTCGGACTCACCACTGCCTCAAGGTCGTCCGCGCCGCACACAGTCCCGGACGCCCATTGCCAGCCAGCCCGCTGTCGCCACAGCTCGTCCTCAGCACTTCCCCACAGCACAGTGGCAGGGGCCCTACCGCAGTGGAAATCAGCAGGCAGTGCAGAAGGTGCCACCTGCGATCCATTGGCGGGGTCTCAGTGAAAGGCCCGCACACCCAGCAGGAGCCTGGGACTCGTGTGAATCTCTTCCCCCGTCTCAGGCCACCGGCACAGCGTATACTCCGGCGGAGCGCTCGCCCTCCAGACTCCGCTGGAACTATGAGACAGCAGCTCGTATCTCCGCTACCGCAGACAGGGCACTCTCCACAGCCTTCTCACACGCTCTCCGGGTGGAGGTCCGCCCGTATGGGCTGCACACCAGCCGCAGCCCTGTACTGGCCACACTTATGTGAGGCTCTGCCAGACTGAGCCAAAATCTGCCTAATATCCGCGACATCCATCGTCTACTAACTACTATCTTGGCAGAGCCCTATGCCC
Organism: Lissotriton vulgaris; assembly: GCF_964263255.1. Taxonomy (NCBI): domain Eukaryota; kingdom Metazoa; phylum Chordata; class Amphibia; order Caudata; family Salamandridae; genus Lissotriton; species Lissotriton vulgaris. The sequence continues at coordinate 1,501,752,565 of NC_141696.1, forward strand.
TGTTGCGACTGGCGCTGTGATCGAGGCCCATCGGCTGGTGGTGACATCCATGCTCCGGAGGTGAGGGAAGGTTACCGGGACCGTGGGAGCGGAGACGGAAGAAGCATCCGCTGCGAACTGCCGATCACGACTCCGGGGCTGTGCCGGACGGCTGCAGCAGGGCCTGTAGCTCTGCCCGAGCTGACTGCGGTGACTGGGGCTGAGGCCTAGCGGAGGCCGGGGCTGCAGAGGCGGCACGTGGCTGACCTGGGCCCCGGCTGTGCAAGCTGTGGTTGGCGAGGGTGGGGGGTGGGCCGCGGCGGTCAGGTTAGAGGCGGCTGTGAGGTTGAAGCTGTCGGGGAGATCCGGGCGATGTAAGGCCCAATAGCTGGGTGGCCAAGTAACTTCCTGACGTGCAGGCCGTGAATCCCCGACATCGGCTGCTGGAGACCGCTGGATTGCAGGTTGTGCACTGTCTAGGGGCAGCATTGGGAATGAAGGCCTGATCCCTGTTGATATAGGACAGCCTAAGTGGGGCCATTGGTCAGCAAGCGGACTTGATCCATATTGGCTTGCTGTAAGCTGGTGCTACTTCTGGATTACTGAGACTGTGGTTTGGGGGTGCAATATTATACATTTTCACGACTGTGCGCTCCTGCATGTGTTGCTGTGGCACTGGCCAACTGGTATAGTCGGCCCACCGAACACTCTTTTGCCACCGCAGTTGCCTCACCAACATTGGTTACTGTTCTATTTTGACATTGCGACATGGGCAGGCCTGAGCGGAACCAGCCAAAGCTCACTTTTGAAACGCGCAAATCTGCGATGTCCTCATCACAGGCCACAACTGACGCTGAGACGGCGGGAGCGTCAGGGGGAGCACCGAACTTGGAGGCCACGCTCATAGCTATGCAGAAGACATTGCAGTCGATTGAAGGTACTATGGAGGCAGTGAACTACAGGCTTGACCACATGTCCACGCAATTAGAGAGGCAGAATGTGAGAATGGGCGAAGTAGAGCAGAGGGTGTCCGCCACGGAAGATGGTCTTACAACAGTCACTGATAAAGTATTCAACATGGAGCGGGTACTTGCGGTTATCCAAGCTAAGAATGAGGAGTTGGAGGGGCGGTCCCGGCACAACAACATCCGCGTCACGGGGCTGCCGGAATCTACGAATGTATGCAGGATGGAAGATTTTATGGAACAACTTTCACGACTGTTTATTGTGGAACGAGCGCACCGCTCCCTGGCGTAGAGGCCGGTGCCGGGTGCACCACCGTGCCCCATCATTGCTCGCATTTTAAACTATAAGACAGGGGTGTACTGCTACACTTGGTATGGGAGAAAGGTACTATTGAATATCAGGGAAGCAAGTTGGAGTTTTTTCCTGATTTTACCATTGCTGTACAAGCGGCGCAGAAGGAATTTAATAGCGTGAAACAGCTCCTTCGGAAAGAGAAAATTCTGTACGCCATGTTGTACGCTGCCCGGCTGCGGATAGGAGCGCCTTTGGATAATAAAATCTTTGCCTCACGAAAGTTGAGATGGAGTACGCCAAGAAACAGAAGAAGCGTAAGCGTGATTCAGCTGCAGTGCAGGAGGGAGTAGATGAGGTGGACGGAGATAGCTGAATGAGGTGGTCACTGGTGCTGTTTCAGAATTGGGACTACTTTCTTTCGCTGTACTGATAGCTTTGTCTACTTTGGGCCATTGCAAAGCATATGTACTGCTGGGAGCGATGGCTTTTCTCATGCAATGTTTATGAATGTTCTATTATGATGGTAATGTATTGCTACAGGGGGTGGATTTTAGCCTCTACAGCTGTGGTGTTTGGAAATTATATAGGTATGATTCTTCTATTGAGATGTCGCGGTGTTGCTGCCGGGGAGTGGCTCTGATCTCTCATGTTGCGCTGCTTTGAGACTGAGTAGGTAACGGGTTGCAGGTTATCTGTTGTGGACAAGGGATGCTACTCTTGTTGCTTGGTCACCTTCCATTTGTTTCGTATTACGGGAGTTTGTGCATCTACGCCCCCACATATGGGAGAACCCCACAGTTGGATAACAGTTGGTGCGGGGGGGGGTTGGGGTGGGTAGGGGGTGGCTTTGGCATGTTGGGGGAGCTGAAGTAGGTGGGGTGATATGGGGGAGGGGTGTGGGATTGGGATTTGTTCATTGCCATGCAGTTGGGGAAGAGGGTGGATGTGCGAGTGCAGCTCTATGGTTTGTGTTTGCAAGCTTTATCATTGGTTCTTGAAGGTAAGGGACTTGAATCATTATTACTGGATACAAAGGAGTCCGTTGGTTATGTATCAGGGGTCGCCTGCAGTTATGCCCTATGGATAAGGGATACAAAAGGGGGTGGTGATGGACGGAGCATCTGAATCAATCAAACACTCACACCCAGTCAAAAGATCTGGGTTTAATCCATCACCGTTCTTTAGCCCACTCTGCCACCCCAGTTCAGACATGGCTATATGCAAATCAGTCTGACCCTGTGCCTCATGGGAACAGTCCAGCCCGAACTGCCAAGCCATGTCTTCCCTGGACCAGAAACAAGCTTCCGAGGACCGGTTTCTGGCATTCCAGCCGTCTTCAGCCCGGCTTGCTTGAATCCAGTGGCGAAGTGAGCAAGGGACTCACGTCTGAGCATACCCTGCCACACTTATGGCAGCCAAAAGCGGTACAAAAGGGGGTGGTGATGGACGGAATATCTGAATCAATCAAACACTCAAACCCAGTCAAAAGATCTGGGTTTAATCCATCACCGTTCTTTAGCCCACTCTGCCACCCCAGTTCAGACATGGCTATATGCAAATCAGTCTGACCCTGTGCCTCATGGGAACAGTCCAGCCCGAACTGCCAAGCCATGTCTTCCCTGGACCGGAAACAAGCTTCCGGGGACCGGTTTCTGGCATTCCAGCCGTCTTCAGCCCAGCTTGCTTTAATCCAGTGGCAAAGTGAGCAAGGGACTCACGTCTGAGCATACCCTGCCACACTTATGGCGGCCAAAAGCGGTACAAAAGGGGGTGGTGATGGACGGAGCATCTGAATCAATCAAACACTCACACCCAGTCAAAAGATCTGGGTTTAATCCATCACCGTTCTTTAGCCCACTCTGCCACCCCAGTCCAGACATGGCTATATGCAAATCAGTCTGACCCCGTGCCTCATGGGAACAGTCCAGCCCGAACTGTCAAGTCATGTCTTCCCTGGACCGGAAACAAGCGTCCGAGGACCGGTTTCTGGCATTCCAGCCGTCTTCAGTCCGGCTTGCTTGAATCCAGTGGCAAAGTGAGCAAGGGACTCACGTCTGAGCATACCCTGCCACAAAAGCGTGACCCGGTTCGGTACTTGGGGGTCTGGGTGCACAGAGATTCACAAGAAATAATTTGGGCCAACTATGGGGTGGCGATTTCGAAATTGGAAGACCAGGTGGCCCGCTGGACCCGCTTACCTCTCTCGTTTGCTGACCGGGTTGCCCTAACTAAAATGGTGGTATTACCTAAATTTTTGTATTTTTTTGTTAACATTCCCCTTGCCCTGACGGCACATTTCTTTGCTACGCTCCGGTCTTTGTTGGTCACTTAGGTCTGGGGGGGCAAGAAGCTGCGGGTGGGGTGGGACACTTTGACCAAGCCTTATGAGATGGGTGGGTTTGCTGTGCCAGATATGCGTTTGTACTATTTATGTGCACAAGCACACTTTGCTTCATACTAGATTTCGGCCCCACCATACACTCCGCTCGTGGTGATTGAAGCGGGGGCGGTTCGCCCACTGCCTTTAAAAGCAATGATAGCGAACCCGTGCTCAGTATATGAGAAGGGCGAGGTGGACACTGTACAGTGAACTGCTAAAGCTTGGAACGAACTGGGGAAAAGAGCGGGCCGGCTGCCGCTATATGCATCTGCCATGCCTTTGTTGCACCATGCTGAAATCTCAGTGTCGAGTGAAGTAGGTTCGCTTCAGATCTTACAGGGTACAGGATTACCGACCATGGGAGATGTCTTTCCAGCGGGTCAATTTCTCCCATTGCAGGGTCTGTTGGACCACGGTGGTAACGAGGCTATGGCTACCTTTACATATGTTCGGTTGCGTGCTGCGGTGCGTGCTTTGTATCTCACTTTTCCTGAGGAACCGCCTGTGTTAGGTGCATTGCAACTGTTGTACACTGCCATTACCCGTGTGAAGCTGATTTCACGCCTGTATCGTGCTTCGCAGATGGATGAAGGGGGTATAAATGTGACTGCGAGAGCCCGATGGGATACATGTCTGATGGAGCCATTGACGGACGAAGAATCGGCTGAATGCTGCACTATGACAGGCAGTTTTGCCGCTAATGGTAACTTTAGACTTATACATTATAAGTTTCTACATCAGTGGTACTACACGCCTGCGCAACTTACTAAATACGGGCTGCGTGACTCTGCTGTCTGTTTGCGATGTGGGATGGATGACGCTGACTTTATACACTTGGCCTGGACGTGTACCCGGGTGTTTGAGTTTTGGGAGGGTGTAACTACAGCGTTGCCTGAAATGACGAAGTTGCTGTTGCTTGTGACCCGCGAATATGTTTGCTTAGGATTGTATCCGGTGTACAGGCGGGTGTGCGACGCTTGGTAGTTTTAGCGTTACAACTCGCCAAGCAAAAGTGGCTGTCTGCTGGGGAGGGAGGAATGCACCCGATGTTAAACGCTGGTTGCAGGATTTGGCATACTGCTGTGATCAGCTGCTCTGTTATTATGAGAAACTGCCGTCTGCCTCGCGCCCAAGAGACATTTGGGGCCCTTATGCTGCATACATGCTGTCAAAGCTCCCTGATGATTGATAATAGGTACTGCTTGTCTATGTCTCAATTATGTATTGCTGTCATGCCGCTGTTGATGCAGGCGCTGCTATTATCCTGATTGCTGATATGGTATTGCATATAACGATGTTAGCACAAGTCATTGCACAGGTTGCATGCCTTTCGCTATAAACGGTTCCTTTTTTCTGTTGTATACTGATGATGCCTTCATGGACTTGCGTATGCTTTCTTTACGCTACATTATTTAGGTACATTTTTTGGTCACATCCTAGCTGCACTCGGGGTTGTTTTGTGTTGGGGTTTTGTATTCTGCTCTATTTATTGTTGAGTAATGGAACTTAGCAAGATCCTGGGGTTGATGGGGGTAGAGGGGAATGTATATTGCCTCATGGTACATGTGAAATGACTGACCCACAGATTATCCTGCGTTAGATCTGAAGGATTGATATGTACCCCTTTCTTTTTACTCTTTGAAACGCCGCCGGACCCTTGGTTGTCAGCTGCAGGGCTGTGTTAATATGACAGGGATGAGATGCACTTGCGAGCAAAGCAGCCAGCCCTCAGGGTTGTAGGCTTGATGCTGTGTCCTTGCAGAATTGTACAATAAAGGTTTTAAAAAAAAAGATGTTGGGGATTGAGGCTACGAAAATATTTGTGGCATAATCTTTAAGTGAGGCCTAAGGGGACCATTGATCTCTCTACAGATACTGAGGCAGGTCCCTTTACACACACTTGAAGTTGGTGGTAATTTGCGATTCCTTAAGGCCAATTGCACTTTTTCTGTGCTTCTTACATTGCATTTAAGGAATAGCAATTTGCAATTCCTTAAATGCAATTGCAAAATAGGGAATTGCAAATTTAGTGATTCCTTATTTTGCGAGGCATTTTTTCTTTCATACATACCACTGAGCCCAATTGCAATCGCAAATGCCGAAATTCTGCGAATTTCGGCGTTTGCGATCGCAATTTGGAATGATACATGTGGCCCCTACTGGAGAGCACGGCGAGAATTATACTTTTTGTTGGGAAGCTGCAGAGAAACTGAGCTGCAGAAATCACCACGAGAAGGTATAAACTGTATCTATGTATTCAGAACTAGAGTCAGCAGAGAAACAGGCGCATGCTGCCCAGAGATCTTCAGTGGCAGGAAACTGTGTCAGAGACAAAGCCACAATGTGAAGGACCACCAGACCGAGAACTGTACATGCTGGAGTGGGTCATGGGCTGGGACAAGCCAGCATTGTAAGGAAGTATACAGTGGTAATGTGGTGTGGGGGGTGGCAGATGGGCGGTTGAGGATGTTTGTAGTGTGGATCTATATGAAGGTAGTACAGTGATTGGGTGGGAGTTACGTGGTGGTGCATCGGAATATGACTCGTTACAGCGCTGGTCATCACAACGCCTGCCATTACAACACAGTCGTTACAATGACCGCATTGTTACCACGTAAAGCCATTCCTACGCAAGTCATTACATCGACTTTCAGTAGATGACGCTCTAACATTAGAAATGTATAATTTACTATTCCAACTCCAGCCTACGTAACAGTAGGGAAGGTGTTGGAATGGTAAACTATACTATTTCTAATGTTAGCACGCCATCTACTGCAAGGCGATGTAATGATTAGCGTAGTAATGGCATAGGTGGTAACTACAAGGTCGTTGTAACGACAACGTTGTAATGGCATCACAATGTGATGCCAGCGTTTTTAAGGTTGTTTCCCCGTGCCGAGAAGTGCTTGAGGGGAAAATGATTTAAGAGTAGGTCAAGGAGTGGTGGTGTGTGGTGGCACTGTGGTTTTTTTGTGTGGTATGGCTGTCCAGAGGGTGTTAAAAGCTATTTTCGGAGTGAGTCTCTAGAGGGTGGTAGTACAGGATGGTAGAGATAAAGGAGATGATGTTTTAGTGCTGAACTGCTAGTGCTGCTCTGTAAGGTGATTGGGTGATCCTGGCTGCTGACGGTGTAGTCTTATGGGGTGGTATTGATGTAATGGTAGAAATTAGGGCAGAGGTTTAATTGGTAGTGCATACCTGGCATAAAGGTGCTCCGTGTCTAGTGCAACAGCTGTGTGAGGGCAAGCGGTGTAAACTAAATGCAAAATGGCTGCTGCTTTGCGATCACTTCAAGTGCTCGAAAACAACATGGCCCACAATGCGGAAAGGGACTTCTTTTTTGTGGATGTGCACACAGTGCAACATTCAGTCCCGCCAATATGCTTCTTTATCCATCGCAATCATTCTGGCCAAAAAAGGAAAACACTATGAATGGCTGAAAAAGAAAACAGGACAGCGGGAATAAGGGACAGAAAAATCAAATGTCGGTAATAATTAATTACAACAAAAAGAAGTTTAATAAATATGCTGGTAAAAGGCCGACTCGACCTACGAGTAAAGACAAAATGAAGATAAAGACAAACCAGTGATAAAGAAAAATGAAGTAAGCCTACTGAGCGTTGATTTGCCCTCTGAATAGGTTGGTGCTTTATAAATGCCAATTCACAGAGACATACCCATACATGCACGCTTAAGAATGAAAGCGATAGTCACAAACCCTCGCAGGACACATGACCAGGTTTTCATTAACACAACGTCTGTCTCTAGGGTAGATTTAAATTGCAAAAAGGTGAGTAAATGAAATAGCGACTAAACATGCATGCAGTGAAAACATAAACAACATTGGACATGGCGCTCTCTAGAAGGTTGCATGGTGGTGAACCGTTAATGAGAGCTGATAGCAGATGGACGGGCTCAGATCCAAGGGAAACCAGCTGGAGCACTTTTCTGTTATTTTCTGAATTTTAATTAATTTGTAGGTTGCTGCCAATGTGGTCCTGGGAACCCAGCGACACCAGCAATACAAACTCACTCCTTGGGTGGCGGCCATCTTGTAACGGCATACATGATCCTCTGTACACTTTCTGATAACCTTCTGGAAGGTTCTTCTACAGATTTAAAATGGTCAAAGGTCCTGACCATTGAGAGATAGATTCACTCCCTTGTCTAATTTGCTTGTTACCCAAAGCATTAAGGTTCATCAGTGTATGAATGAAGGAATGAAGGTATTTATCAGGCACTAACAAATAGCTGAGAAAACCTCAGGCGCCAGAAAAACAACCACATCACAATTTCAAACCTCTGATGGTAAAAAATTAAAAGTACTTCTATTACCTGAAGCTATGCGTAGAGGCAATGGAACACCTGAAGCCCATCATCCCTAAACCATACAGTAATCCAACAGTTTATGGGGTGTGATTTACAGTAAAGTTGGTGCCAGAAAGTGCAGATATTTGACAAAACAAGAGTCCCTGGATGCCGTGCCCTGCTGAAGAGCTGCACACACAGATTTAAAAAGGCACCTTCGCCGAAACGCTTCTTCTCGAGTAATGCAGGGATGAATTAAGTCCTCTTAAAATTTACACCAGTTCGGTGACACAGCATTAGCCTATGTCTATCTCCCTTTCCTGTTGCGTCGTCGCCATATGTTATTTCTTATGCTTGATTTTTACAGTTCCTATCAGTGGTCTCTAAAATATTTGTACTGTTGTCGACATTAGTGATATTTAAGTTGAATGATGTAGAATCTATTGGCTTTGACCAAAAAGTTTATAAACTGTCTGCCATAATGTAAATCTGCTGCTACTACTTTTAAAAACCATATACAGTGAAGCCTCTTTGTAAGGCACTCTCACATCCCAGCTGATAGGGTTGAGCGTGCTCTATCACGAGGTAAATGAATAAAATAGAAACATAGGTAAATGATATGAAGGCCAGCGTAGATAGGCGTCATAGACCTGGATACCACCCTTCCCAGTGCAAAAAGGCAGTCCTAAACAAATATTCAACTGCCATAAAAGGGGCCCTTTTATGACAGTTGAATATTTGTTTAGGACTGCCTTTTTGCACTGTTCTTGATTTTAATTAGAGGGAAAGACAGCCTTTTGAATAAAACGTTTTTTCTTTTGTCTCTCCACTCTATTTTATCTCGCCATGCGGTTTTCTTTTTTGCACTGCACATATTCCCATATGATTATATCTTCCTCACGGTCAGCACAGTGTTTGTAAGCTGGACTCACTGAATACTCTACAGATTGGGTGTGGAAATGGTCTCAATGATCTGGAGACATACTGCCCCATGACTTTGGATGACCAAATGAGAATATAGATCATCACAAGACACTTGATGGGAATCCATTTTATATAGATATTTTCTCTGAGTCTCACTAACAATCACCTGTGTTGTTGATTATGGTCCACTGTTATGTCTTCCATATATAGGCTTTATAGGAATCTGTGGATCCTTAACTGATTTGTTAACAGTTGTGCCTGCTTTATAGTTTAATACATTCAGCTTTTGATAAGACCTCCGGTTCTCTATTAGTGTTATGATTTGATGTCTGGGGATTTGAACCAGGGCAGATCTTAAAATATCCCTCGGACCCTATCTTCTCTGTGGTGTTATGGTATTTATCAGGCACTAACAAATAGCTGAGAAAACCTCAGGCACCAGAAAACCAACCACCCCACAGAGTAAATTTCAAACCTCTGATGGGAAAACATTAAAAGTACTTCTATTACCTGAAGCTATGCGTAGAGGCAATGGAAAACCTGAAGCCCATGATCCCTAAACCATGCGATAATCCGACAGTTTATGGGGTGTGATTTACAGTAAAGTTGGTGCCAGAAACTGCAGACATTTGAAAAAAGAAGAGTAAAATCTGCTGCTATACTTTTAAAAACCATATACAGTGAAGCCTCTTTGTAAGGCACTCTCACATCCCAGCTGAAAGGGTTGAGCGTGCTCTATCAAGAGGTAAATGAATAAAATAGAAACATAAGTAAATGATATGAAGGCCAGCGTAGATTGGCGTCATAGACCTGGAGTACAGTGTCAGCATTGATACCACCCTTCCCAGGCACTTACCTCCAGATACACCACCCAGGGCATCACCAGCGTGGCCACCAGCAGGTCTGCCACCGCCAGGCTGACCACCAGGTAGTTGGTGGTGGTCTGCAAGGATCTCTCCCTCAGCACCGCCAGGCAAACCAGCACGTTCCCAAACACGATGGCGAAGATGAGGAAGCAGTAGAGGAGGGCGTAGTAGCTATGGGGGTGCGGCAGACTGTGTGCAGTGAAGTTCTCCTGTCCGCAGTGGAGGGGCGCGGTCCCGTTGGGAGGGGGATCCGTTCTGCTCAAGAGGGCCATCGAAGAATACAGGGAAGGTGGACCTGCAAGGAGAGAATCCCAACTTAGTGACATGGACAACATTTGACAGTCGCTCACCACATTCTCTTCCCCACACCCGCTGTTGTGCTGTCTTGTGTCACACACCTGAGGTATCTCGCTCTTTCCATCACTCTTTTCTACTCAATGGTTTCCACCTATCACCCTCTTTCTCTGCCTATTATCACACTTTCAATTTTTTTTTATTTCTGATTTTCTTCAGCCTAGATCATTTTCCTTTTTTATGTTGTCCTTTGTCATAATTATCTCCTCTCTCGTTCACTTAAATTCCATTTTGTCTGTTACTCTTGCTGCTTCCCACAGCTTCACTCCCCCTTTTCACCTCCCGCTTACATAAGCCGTCTTGACAGCGTCTTTTATTGTCACAGATTTTTTCCCGCCATTTTTCTGTGTGGTGCCCAGAGCAGCGCTTCAACGTTCTGATACGTCTTTCCCATGTACCTCTCTGGTGTATAAGACCCACTGTTAGTGTTCTTGCGATTCCTCCTGCTTCCTCCCTGCATGAATTCTTCAGGCTGCTGTTTAACTAGCAGACCTTGTTTACATTTTGCACTGTGAGTAGTGTCTGATCACAGGGGGGAAGGGTCGGGGGGGCGGCCTGTGACCGATGACAGACATGCCACCTCTGGGTCTGACGCCATTAATCACCAAGGGGCATATTTATGAGCCACCGCCACCCCCCAATCGTCACTTTTTGTGACGCGGCAGCACAAACATTGAAATCATATTTATGAGGCCGCGCAAAACCACTTTGCATTGCTTTGAAAGGCCTTATAGATAACATTTTGAATATACAAGGGAACCCAAGGAAGCAATAAGCTAGGGACCTTAGGTAATTACGTTTTTCACAGGACAGTGGTCCCTAGACAATTGAATTATACACAAAATAAATATAGACTAAATAGCAACTATATTCATTGTCCAGCCGGACAGTATTACATTTTTGATAAAAAGATTCACAGGTAATATGGTGTGATACAAGCAGGACACCAGCCGATGCCCAACTAACACACTCAGAAGAAAGACAAACAAGAGAATACAGGCAATTAAGGTAGTCTGTGTATCACAATTCACAATCAGACAGTACAAACAACACACTATTGCTTGCGAACATTGGCATAATAAATATGCATATAGTGTGACTAGGTGGATGACATTTCGAACCCTATAATAATTCAGAGTTCATCTTCAGGACAAACAATACATGCCTTCTTTGTAAAAAGTTCATAAATAACTTTTTGTACAAACCATACTGCGGGGCTAGATGGCAGTAGTGGATAGGATAGCAATCCGCCTAAATCCGTTAAGTAGCCAGGCAGCAAACGCAGGTAATAAGTGCGGTTCGGCACAAAGAGGAATGGGTCGTCAATGCGGTCTTCGTTCTGGTGGAAATTACACATAGATATGGCAAGCTGCACAAATCGCTGCGTTGTTCTACTCTGCGCTTCGAAAGCGTTCAACGGGCATTGAGGTGGGTGTTTCCACGCAGCACCCATGGATTTTGATTCACCCCAGATTCACCAAGAGCATGTAAACCCGGGAAACCTTACGTCACCCGAAAATTATGAGGAGAAGTAACTTTCTTTCTCCTCTTTTATTCCTCTTTCCACATGTGCTGCATCGCACAGCACACATACAAAGAGGAAAACACCTCACAGGATTGTTTTTGTGCAGGAAGGTGCTCCTTTCTTCCAAAAAACCAATCCTGCCGACAACACAGGCGCCTTTGCACCAAGGTGCAAGGGTGCCTGCGTTGGTGCTGGGCTGCCGAAACAGCGCCAGTGCTGTGGGAACGGACAGTAATGCACCATGTAAGATCATTATGGTGCGTTCCTTCCCTTTTACTTTGATGCGGGACAGTGCAGCGAGGTGACTTGCTGTGCTGCCCTGCAACAAAACCCATAAATGCAGCCCCAAGAGTAAGGCACCTCTGGCAGCTTCACTCCACATACCTCAACCGTGCTGCATGGGCCAGAAATAGGGGCATCATTGATGGGGATTTGATAAAGGTCAGCACAGCAAGTCATCATTCTGCACTGTCCTGCCTCAAAGTGGAAGAGCAGGATTGCCTTGTATTGTATTTATCTAATACAGTGCATTCCTGTCCATCCCCAGCTCTGGTGCCGCTTTGGCAGTCTAGCTCCAATACAGGCACTCTTGCAACATGGTGCAAGGATGCCTGCGTTCTAAGTTGAATTGTTTTTGTACAGGAAGGGCATTCTTACTGCACAAAAACAATCCTTGGAGGCATTTTCCTCTTTCTGTGTGTGCTGGAGAATGCAGCACACATGGAAAGACGAATAAACAAGTAGAAATAAAGCTATTTCTCCTTGTTATGACTCGCCTCGGGTGGTATAAAGTTTTGGCGTCTCTCCAGGACTACATGTTCTTGTAAATCTGGGGAAACATCAAAATCCATGGGTTTTGCATGGGAATACCCACCACAACGCCTATGGAATGTCTCCCGAGTCAGAGTAATGCAACACCATGATTTGCTCCGCCTTGCCATATCTATGAGGCCATTAAAAACCATGCAGTGTTTTGCGTCGTCTCACAGATATGGTTTCAATGATTATGCCAAAGGAGCATCACAAAAAGGGACTGACCGGTGGCACAAGGGGCATATAAATATGTCCCTAGGTCGGTTTATTCATGAGGAACTCGGTATGAGGTTAGTAATAAATCCCCTAAAAGCAGTATGACTAACATCCACTTAGGCAGCAGGAGAACACTTCTTCAATGGCTTAAAATGTATTCAAACAGAATAAGACTGAAGGAAGCACAATTATTTATAGACGTGCGTCAATGTAAAGGTGAGTGGAATGGCAGCAAAGAGGTTCGTGGGGGGCAAGAAAGTTCAAAGCAAAACTGAAAGGAAGTAGAAAAGCGAGGGAGTTAAGAAAACAATGGGCCGTATTATCAAGAACGACGATAACATTATCATTTAGCATCAAGAAACCGCCACTAAAGCTGAGATCAGGGCCTTGATAATATGCCCTAGAGAATTCCAATAGAAGTCCAGGTTTGATGTCCTTCACACCAGAACCTGGGCTTCCATTGAAATTCTCTAGGGCATATTATCAAGCCCCTTATTGCCGCTTGAGCGGCAGTTTCCTGCCCAATGAAGGGGAAAATGTGAATAAAAAATTACTAGAGAAAAAAATAAGTGAAGAAGAAGAAGGTGGGGGGTATTTGGGGGCATGAGAGTGGCAGGAGTGAGTACCCAACAAGTGATGGAGGTAAAATAAGAAAGATAGTACACGGTTTCAATGGTATTTGAGGGGTAGTGATACTGCACCCAGCATTACCGGGGCCAGGAGGTATCCAGGCGGTTTACTGGCTACTCACGACTTGTTATACAACTTGCTGATGACGTAACTTATTGATCTTTAAAAACAAGAACTTTTAGTTGTTTGTGCTTATCAGCCATTATTAACATGAAGCAACATCATGTTGTCAATACTGCCTCGTGGAAGTGAGGCCAAAGGTCATGCAGTGTCGCTTCCTGTGATGTCATCAATGTGGACGTGATGTTAATTCCTCAGTCTCTATGGCACTGGTGAAATGACACCAACCTGAAGAGCAAGAAAGTGAGGTAGGGACTGGGGAGTAAACAAAAGACACAAGGAAAGAAAGAGAAATCACAGAGGGTGGAAAGGTGGAGGGGGAGGGAACAAGAGAAACGTAGAATGGCGTGGGGAAAAAGAAACAAGAGAAAGAAAGATAGTGAAAGAACAGGAGGGACTGGGTGATAGATAGAAAGAAAGAGGGAATAAGAAGTTGAACGTGATGGCAAATCTAGCCTTTAAAAATACCAATGAAGAATTCATAACATAAATAATAAATAGCTTCATGGATAGTTTGGATCTCCACGTAAATTAAGCTTAGTCCTATGTACTTGTAGATGGTCAACGACCACAGAAACTTTAAGCTTGCCACATAAACACGCGTTGGGTGGAGGTGGTGGAAACATTCTCATATTTGGGGATCCCTTTGGCAGGAAGTACACATGGAAAAATATGGTGTCAAATAGAGCCCTCTTATTAGAAAAAAGTATAGTGGCCATCTTTAAATTTATGAAGAAGTTGGGGGTCAAAACCCATCCCTGAAAAATTAAGTGTATACACAGCCATAGCGAATGCCATGTATGGGGCGGGGGTATTGGGAATGGTCGATATTGACTGCCTTCAGGGTATCAAGGACGTACTTATTAAAAAAATGCTATCCTATCTCTGTCCAGTAGCTGCTCAAACGTCATATGCCACAGTGAACTGGGTGTACATTATATTTCTGATATTTATCGGCTTGCGCCAATTTTAATTTGGCATTCGACATGGAGGAGGGAGACAGTAACCTTGAGTCTAGCCATGTTGAGGGACTATTCAAAACTAGATTTTGCACACAAGATCCCATGGGGGCTGCAGTACATTAAAAGCTCTTTGATAGATTTGGGTTTACATGTGGTATTTGAGTCCCCACTTACTTGTTCTGGCAATGGCCCCCGTAGCTAGAAGGGGGTTAAACAGAGATAAATCCACTGTCAGATTATACCAAATACCCCCACCCATTAAACAGGGTGTACAATCGTATTTAGGTCTTGTGCAGAATTTACAGCAGGGGTTTCCAGCTAATGCCTGCACAGTAAGTGAGCTGGCTCTATTGCCCACATGCATCAAACTCCCGTTTTGCGATTCCAAATTTGCGAATTTTACCGAATCGCAAATATGGAATCGCAAAACGGGATGCATTATTGAAAGTGGATAATATTTGCGATTCGGTAAAAATCGCAATTTTTACCGCATCGCAAATATTATGCGAATTCAAATGTGCGATTTCGCAATTCCCATTGATTCCTATGGGCCAAAAGGCCCATAGGAATCAATGGTAATTGCGAATTCGCAAATTGGAATTCGCAAAATGTTGATGCATTCCATGGGTGCAGGGGGGGTCCAAAGGACCCCCCCTGCACCCCTGAAATGTATTTTAAAATGGATGTTTCACACACACATGTCCTAAGGACATGTGTGTCTGTAACATGAAAGTGTTTAAAATGCTAATTTGAGCATTTTAAACATTTTTCGCAAATTACCACGAGGTTCACCCTCGTGGTAATTTGCACTTGCAATCTTCAAGATCGCAATTTTTAAAAAAATGATGCATTGCATTTAAGGAATCGCAAAATTGCGATTCCTTAAATGCAATCGCATTTTCCAAAATCGCAAAATTAGCGATTTTAAACAAAAAGCAATGATGCATCCCAAAAAGCATTTTTGGAATCGCAAACGGCCGATTTTAAGGAATCGCACCGTTTGCGACTCCAAAAATGCTTGATGCATGTGGGCATAAGTCCCTGTGATAGGGTGTCAACGCAGTCGAATTTGCACATGTTGGGCCCGATTCACAGAATGAACTTAAGACTCAATCCAAATCTTACTACTACTTTTGGTATTCACAGAATGAACTTACTACTTTTGGTATTCACAGAAGTTAGGATTTTGTCTTAAGTTTGCCCTAAGACAAACTTAAGATAGACTTAAGTTAGGATTTTGTATTAAGTCTGTCATAAGTTTGTCTTAAAACAAACTTAAGACAAAATCCTAAATTCTGTGAATGCCAAAAGTAGTAAGTGCATTCTGTGAATACCAAAATAGTAGTAAGTTTAGGATTGAGTCTTGAATTCATTCTGTGAATCGGGCCTGTTATTTTCTTGCTCATTTTTGTTTCTCATTTGAACAGATTCATTGTCCCGTTATTGCATAGATCTGATTGTATCCAATGCCGTCCCGTATTATTTAACATTCAGCAGCTGGACGGCCCTCTGGTGTGTCACTCTGTAGGGTCATTCCCTGAGCTTCTTTGAAGAGCAGGTGACTTCATTTGGATTTTTTATAATGATATGAATTGATAGTTTGACCTGCATTCTGGATGATGAATTGTAATACCTATGATTACGTCCGAGTGGAAAGTGTATTTAACTTAGAACATTTTAATGATTTAAGACACATGGCCGAATGAAACAATTGGATGGACCCATGTGACGTGTTTCATTGTATGCACTGGCACATCATTATTTTTAAGGAAATCATTATTTTGCACAATTATGTAGCTTTTATGAGCAGATAACTGTACTATAGTCTTCTATTTGTATTTAATTGTAGAATGTGGTTTTTAAGGTTGTTTCACTTTTAAGTTCTCTGTGATATGTATTTAAGTATGTTTTATGCTACGAAAATGAAGCGAAATAAAGGGACATATTTACAAGCTCCTTTCACCACCACAGCATCACTTTTCTGGATGTTGTGGTGGCGTTAGGGGCTTCGCATTATTCACAAGGCAGATTTAACGCCGCCTTGTAAATATTGCACCCTTTTACGCTTTACTTAGCTTCAAAGGGGAGGGCAATGGGTGTTGCTGTGGGCGTTCCACCGCAACACCCATTCATTTTGATGCAGCCCCATATTTACAAGGGTAGCGTAAATATGGGGCAGCGCCACATTTAAGACCAGGGAAATCCTGGTCTTATCCTGGCGCAACGAGGAGAAACGTTACATTCTTCCTCGTTTTTGCTGTTTCCATGTGTGCTGCGTTGCGCAGCACACATGGAAACAGGAAAATGCCAATGATTGTTTATGCACAGTAAGGTGTCCCTTCCTGCACATCAACAATCATTTTTTTTAAATTACGTTTTGAAACTTCTTTGTGTGCTGCATTGAGCAGCACCCATAGAAGCTACAAAACAGCATTTAAAGATTATGTATGTGCAGGAAGGAAGACCTTCCTGCAAATCAACAATCTACCCCTCAACACAGACACCCTTGCTCAATGGTGCAAGGAGGCCTGCGTTGGTGCTAGGCAGCTAAATTTAGCGCCAGCGCAGGGGGCAGCGCAGGGCTGCACCATATTCTTGTGAATATGGTGCCGCCCTGCGTTTCTAAAGCGTTGTTAGCCTTCTTGGCTTAAGGACACACTTCTCCTCTTTACTAGTAAACATGCTCCAAAGTTTTCTGACTTTGCCTTTGACTTTGAACATAAATAGCATGCCATATCAAAGAAACTATCTCAACGTCTCCTTTATTTTATCAGACGAAGAAATGGAAGTTTCATGGTTATTTCAAGGCCTCCGTGGTGTATAAACATAATTAGGTTTCACAAGGTATCCTTGTTCTCAGTTAAAGCAAGTGGTTATCAGAGCATCTCTACTGAAGGTGCTTCCTGTCATGATTTTAACCCCTCTGACCAGCAGTGGTTCTACAACAAACTCATTACACAGATTAGATCTGCATTTTCTTTCCTGCCTTTCCTAATAGAGGTTATTTCCATCTCACAGTAATGTTACACTTTAAGAAGATAGGCTTGAAAGTCTTTTCATATATTCAACACAAATCTTACAAAATAAGGCAAATCCCCTGGGGTGGACGAGACAGCAAAGTACTGTGAGATGTGGCGTCTCACACTTTGAAATGCCACCAGCTGCATTTCTCAGGTGTGTAATGGTGCAGGCTGTGGTGTGCCCTGGCAGCACAGCATCAGGTGTGTATTGGTGGATTCTGTTGTGTGTCCCGTCAGCACAGCATCAGGTGTGTAACAGTGCAATCCATTAGGTGCCCTGGCAGCACGATATCAGCTGTGTGACTATGCACTTTGTGCGTGCCCCGGCAGCACAGCATCAGGTGTGTAACGGTGCAGGCTGTGGTGTGCCCTGGCAGCACAGCATCAGGTGTGTATTGGTGGATTCTGTTGTGTGTCCCGGCAGCACAGCATCAGGTGTGTAATGGTGCAATCTGTTGTGTGCCCTGGCAACACAGCACCAGATGTGGAATTGTGTCATCTATTGAGTGCCCTGACAGCACAATCTCAGGTGTGTAAGGGTGCATTCTGTTGTGTGCCCTGCCAGCACAGCATCTGGTGTGTAATCCCTTGTGTGCCCTGGCATCACAGCAACAGCTGTGTAATGGTGCAATCTGTTGTGTGCCCTAGCAACACAGCACCAGATGTGGAATTGTGTCATCTATTGAGTGCCCTGACAGCACAATCTCAGGTGTGTAAGGGTGCATTCTGTTGTGTGCCCTGCCAGCACAGCATCCAGTGTGTAAAGAAGGAATCTTTTCTGTGTCCTGCCAGCACAGCACCAGGTGTGTGAAGAAGCAATCAATCAATCAGGGATGTATGAAGCACAGCAAATCACCCATGAGGGTCTCAAGGCTCTGGAGTAGCTGACTGCTTTGTGGCGATCTGTTAATTCCAACAGCCAGGTCTTGAATCCTTCCCTGAACGTCTGGAGTGATGTGGCGGCCCTGAGGAGCAGGGGAAGGCCGTTCCAAGCCTGGATCGCCAAGTGGGAGAAGGAGTGTCCTCTGCTGTTGCATCAGTGGATACGGGGGGGGGAGGGAAAACATCCTTTACAATGCAACTTTTACCACGCAGTGCCTTTACGATGCAACTTTTACAACGCAAAATATTACAACGCATTGCGCTGGGGTGCGCTCTGGGATAGGGAATAAGTTTAATTTACTATCCAACACCCTCCCTACTATCCACGGGGACTGGAGTTGGAATAGTAAATTAAACTATTCACTATGCAGCGCCAAAAGCACTATGCGTTGTAAAGGCATGCGTTGTAAAAACCGCGTTGTAAAGGCATGCGTGGTAAAAGCATGCGTTGTAACGTCATACATCCGGGGGGAGTTTGCGAGGAAGAGGGAGGCAGACCGTAGGTGTTTGGTTATTGGTGGAAGCTCATGTGCTTGTTGATGTATGCTGGTCTCTCGACGTGCAGGGTTTTGTATGCGTCGATCAACACGTTGTGCATCCTAGATGCAATCCTGCGTGTCATGGGTGCAATCCGATGTTTGTCCTGGCAGCACAGCATCAGCTGTGTAATGGTGCAGTCTGTTGTGTGTCCTGGCAGCACAGCATCAGGTGTGTATTAATGCAAACCATTGTGTTCCCTGCTAGTAAAGCACCAGGTGTGTAATGGTTCAATCAATCAATCAGGGATGTATGAAGCACAGCAAACCACCCATGAGGGTCTCAAGGCTCTGGAGTAGCTGACTGCTTTGTGGTAATATGTTAATTCTAATAGCCTGGTCTTGAATCCTTCCCTGAACTTCTGGGGTGATGTGGCGGCCCTGAGGTGCAGGGGAAAGCCGTTCCAAGCCTTGGTCGCCAAGTGGGAGAAGGAGTGTCCTCCTCTGTTGATTTGGTGGATACAAGGGGAGTCTGTAAGGAAGAGGGAGGCAGACCGTAGGTTTTTGGCAGTTGGTGGAAGCTCATGTGCTTGTTGATGTGCAGGTTTTGTATGCGTTGATCAACACGTTGTACATCCTAAATGCAATCCTGCGTGTCATGAGTGCAATCTGTTGTGTGTCCTGCGAGCACAGCATCAGGTGTGTAATGGTGTAGTCTGAAGTGTGTCCTGGCAGCACAGCATCAGGTGTGTAATAATGCAAACCATTGTGTTCCCTGCTAGTACAGCACCAGGTGTGTAATGGTGCAATCAATCAATCAGGGATTTATAAAGCACAACAAACCACCCATGAGGGTCTCAAGGCTCTAGAGTAGCTGACTGCTTTGTGGTGATATGTTAATTCTAACAGCCAGGTCTTCAATCCTTCCCTGAACTCCTGGAGTGATGTGGCGGCCCTGAGGTGCAGGGGAAGGTCGTTCCAAGCCTTGGTCGCCCGGTGAGCGAAGGAGTGTCCTCTGCTGTTGCATCATGGACACGGAGGGAGTCCGCGAGGAAGAGGGAGGCAGACTATCTGTGTCTGGTTATTGGTGGAAGCTCATGCGCTTGTTGATGTATGCTGGTCTCTCGTTGTGCAGGGTTTTGTATGCATTGATCAACACATTTTACATCCTGGGTGCAATCCTGGGTGTCCTGGGTGCATTCCGATGTGTATCCTGGCGGCACAGTGCAATCCGTTATGTGTCCTGGTAGCACAGCATCGGTGTGTGATGATGTAATCTTTTGTGTGTCCTCACAGGACAGCATCAGGTGTGTGATAGTACCCTCTGTTGTGTGTACAGGCAGCACAGCATTGGTGTGTTAAGGTGTAGTCTGTTGTGTGTCCAGGCAGCATAGCATTGGTGTGTTAAGGTGTAGTCTGTTGTGTGTCCAGGCAGCATAGCATTGGTGTGTTAAGGTGTAGTCTGTTGTGTTTCCAGGCAGCATAGCATTGGTGTGTTAAGGTGTAGTCTGTTGTGTTTCCAGGCAGCATAGCATTGGTGTGTTAAGGTGTAGTCTGTTGTGTGTCCAGGCAGCATAGCATTGGTGTGTTAAGGTGTAGTCTGTTGTGTTTCCAGGCAGCATAGCATTGGTGTGTTAAGGTGTAGTCTGTTGTGTGTCCAGGCAGCATAGCATTGGTGTGTTAAGGTGTAGTCTGTTGTGTGTCCAGGCAGCATAGCATTGGTGTGTTAAGGTGTAGTCTGTTGTGTTTCCAGGCAGCACAGCATTGGTGTGTTAAGGTGTAGTCTGTTGTGTGTCCAGGCAGCACAGCATTGGTGTGTTAAGGTGTAGTCTGTTGTGTTTCCAGGCAGCATAGCATCGGTGTGTTAAGGTGTAGTCTGTTGTGTGTCCAGGCAGCATAGCATCGGTATGTTAAGGTGTAGTCTGTTGTGTGTCCAGGCAGCATAGCATTGGTGTGTTAAGGTGTAGTCTGTTGTGTTTCCAGGCAGCATAGCATTGGTGTGTTAAGGTGTAGTCTGTTGTGTGTCCAGGCAGCATAGCATTGGTGTGTTAAGGTGTAGTCTGTTGTGTTTCCAGGCAGCATAGCATTGGTGTGTTAAGGTGTAGTCTGTTGTGTGTCCAGGCAGCATAGCATTGGTGTGTTAAGGTGTAGTCTGTTGTGTGTCCAGGCAGCATAGCATTGGTGTGTTAAGGTGTAGTCTGTTGTGTTTCCAGGCAGCATAGCATTGGTGTGTTAAGGTGTAGTCTGTTGTGTGTCCAGGCAACATAGCATTGGTGTGTTAAGGTGTAGTCTGTTGTGTTTCCAGGCAGCATAGCATTGGAGTGTTAAGGTGTAGTCTGTTGTGTGTCCAGGCAGCATAGCATTGGTGTGTTAAGGTGTAGTCTGTTGTGTTTCCAGGCAGCATAGCATTGGTGTATTAAGGTGTATTCTGTTGTGTTTCCAGGCAGCATAGCATTGGTGTGTTAAGGTGTAGTCTGTTGTGTTTCCAGGCAGCATAGCATTGGTGTGTTAAGGTGTAGTCTGTTGTGTGTCCAGGCAGCATAGCATTGGTGTGTTAAGCTGTAGTCTGTTGTGTTTCCAGGCAGCATAGCATTGGTGTGTTAAGGTGTAGTCTGTTGTGTGTCCAGGCAGCATAGCATTGGTGTGTTAAGGTGTAGTCTGTTGTGTGTCCAGGCAGCACAGCATTGGTGTGTTAAGGTGTAGTCTGTTGTGTTTCCAGGCAGCATAGCATTGGTGTGTTAAGGTGTAGTCTGTTGTGTGTCCAGGCAGCATAGCATTGGTGTGTTAAGGTGTAGTCTGTTGTGTTTCCAGGCAGCATAGCATTGGTGTGTTAAGGTGTAGTCTGTTGTGTGTCCAGGCAGCATAGCATTGGTGTGTTAAGGTGTAGTCTGTTGTGTGTCCAGGCAGCATAGCATTGGTGTGTTAAGGTGTAGTCTGTTGTGTGTCCTGACAGCACAGCATCAGGTGTGTAATGGTGCAACCCATTGTGTGTCCTATCAGCACTGCATGTAAGGTGCTAAGTTAAAATGAAAGCCCTCCTGCAACCAAACAGCTTGCACAAGAAGCAGCGTTAGAACAAATGGCTTTTTCCGCTGAGTGGCACCAAGGGCAGCAGTGGGTGGAACCAGTAGTGGACATGTCTGGTAGCTTCTAAGAGAAATATTGGGCCCTCGAACTTACATTCTTTATATATGTAATAAAGCAAAGTAAATTATTATAGTTCCAGTGTCAGCACTACTAGAACGGTCGGGGGGCTTAATGGGGGGTAGAAGACCAAAAATATTCCAAACTGATGCCGAGATGTCAGCAGCTGTAGTGCTGCTGGTTCACCGCAAGCAGACAGAGACAGAGTATTGCACTCCCAGAAGTTTCAATATTCAATAAGATAGCTCAGTGAGTTAAATACTCAGGGCCATTTTTGGAAAGTGGGTTATTGGGAGGGGTAAGTATGCACCTACCGCTAGCAATAAGCTCACTAACAAAGTGTAAGGTTCAGTAAAGGTCTCAATTAATTAGTTCCTTGCTCAACCCTTGATAGCTGGCAGGGAGCACACAGGCCTAACAGGAGACAGAGTGGAAAGCATTTAAAAACACAAATACATTAAATAAGTGAGACACCAAACACATTAAAAATCTCACACCAATTTATAAAAATAGGTTAAACTTTTATGAACAAACTAGCAGCCCGTCCCGACGTTGTCCGGGTATGAATTGCTGCCGGCCAGTAGTATATTGTTTTGTAGGATTTCGTTTAGATAGCATTTCTTATCTGTGACAGGCCTGTGAAACGCTCCGATTCACAGTGCACTGTGATGCACTTAAGAGTGCGCGTTCAGTAGTGTGTGAACTCGAGTTTCCCTACTTTATTTTTCCTTGCAATATTATATAGCGCAAACTTGACAACATGGCATGAGCACAATTTACATTACAGAAGAACACATTAATTTGTGGTAGGCACAGGGAGACAAAGCGATTTACCTGGAATCACAGGATGTTGAGCTGATGCCGAGAATCGAACGTAGCTCCCCAGCTTTAAAGTCCGCAATTCAAGAACTTGTGGCGGGAGATGTGTCTAAAAGTGTATGTCGGTGCTGGCCATCAATGAGAGAGACCTGTGCATTTTTCAAATGGGTGGTGAAAAAATATGAGTATGTTGCTAGAGATGTGGGCCGTCGTGCTACCAGTGTACTTATTGAGGGAGGGTAAACACCCATTATTCTGCAACTTTCTTTCCGCATACCATCACTCCGCATACTTTCATTACAAAAGTACCATGACTACGCAATGCCATTATAACGCATGGCATTACATTTTATATGCTTTTACCACGCATACATTTACAACAAAATTCGTTGCAAAGGCATGAATGGTAAAAACATGTTTTTTTTAATGTTTGGATAAGGTAAGTATGGGTATAGGGGTATATGTTTTGGGGTACTGAGGTATATGTTTTGTGGTGTTTGGGTATTTTAAGGGTTCAGATATAGTTTTCGGTTATGGGGTACAGGGGCAGTTTTAGGGTTTAGGGATAGGTATGGGTTTTGGGGTACAGGGGTATTTGTAGGGTTCAGGGGTAGGTTTGGGTTTTGGGGTACAGGGGTATTTTAAGGGTTCGGGGCTAGGTTTGGATTTTGGAATACAGGGGTATTTTTAGGGTTCAAGGCTAGGTTTGGGTTTTGGGGTACAGTGTACTTTAGGGTTCAGGGGTAGGTATGGGTTTGGGGTACAGGGTTATTTTTTGGGTTCAGGGCTAGGTTTGGGTTTTGGGGTACAGGGGTATTTTTCGGGTTCAGGGGTATGTTTGGGTTTTGGGGTACAGGGGTATTTTTAGGGTTCAAGAGTAGGTTTGGGTTTTGAGGTACAGGGGTATTTATCGGGTTCAGGGTTAGGTTTGGGTTTTGGGGTACAGGGGTATTTTTAGGGTTTAGGGATAGGTTTGGGTTTTGCGGTACAGGGTATATTAATAGGGTTAAGATGGGTTAGTGTTTAAGGGTGTTGGGGTATTTTAAGGAGTAAGGGTGGGTTATGATTATGGGGTGCAGGGGTATTTAGAGGGAGCAGGGTGGGATTAGCACACAATATGAGACATGGCATGAAGGGCGGAACGTACCACACGCCCCCAGCGTTTGTCACGGCCCCAGCACACGCCCACAGCACAATGCAGACACGCCCACAAGGGACTATTTTGCTGGCACAGTTCTTTTACCTTTTAAATGTATATAGTGGGCGTCTGCATAGCCTATGTCCTTCTGCTGCAATTGCCCTTTCCAACGCTGTATTGGGTGTTGTGATTGGTGCTATGGTTCCTGAGATTACCCGCCTCAAAGGTTTGGGCTCTCTCTTTATTATATTAGTATGGACAGACACCAAAACAAAAAAAATCCAATGTAGGAACGGGGCGTGGCTAGCAGCCGAGAGTGATGGCTGCTGCTTGAGCAAGCTCTCGCCCATGCACGGCAATTTTATAGTGATATGGTCGATTCACCCAGAGTGATTTCAGCTACGAGCGCATAGAAAGGTATCCAATACCCCCCTCGAGGCAGCGGAGTGTGTTAGACTGAGTCTGTGCCCCTGGAACAGCACGAAAACGCAGCTATAGTCTGGTGAGCCAAGGTGACAAGATGGCAGCTCCGGGCCGTGGGGACAGACGGACGCAGTAGTTTCCCCGGCGCAGTGACTGCCGCCCTGCGGTGCCTGCGACTTTGACCTGTAGCATCCCGTTGTGAGGCGGGAGTTGCGGCTGGCACGCCACTGGGCGGTGGATTGGACTCCCTCGCCCTTGCACCACCGGAACAAGAGGGAGCATCAACCTGGGGGCGGGCGATAATTGAGGCCCCAATCTGGAGGCCTGTCCGGCGCTGGAGGAGTGGGTCCAAGTGGCAGCCGAGCGACGGAGAGTCTGACGAGCGCTCCTGGTGGCCACCGTGATGACCCTGTGAACGTGGATGGGGCTGTATGAGCAGGAGAGCGGCTGTATCTGCGGCCACTACAGTGAAGAGACCCGGTGAGACGCCGGGTAGCGGCGGTACCCGAGGCCCCGGCTTCTAGGCCTAGTGGAGGTATCTCTTGAGCACGGTGGGGACTTGGACCCAACCTTGTACCCAGGCATAAAGATCCTCTACCCAGCCTAATTGGAGAGCGCCCTGTTTTTTTCCTCTGGCACTGGGAGCTGGGGGCCTGATCGTGCTTTAGCTGCGGGGTCAAATTGCTGCTGGAAAAATGGTCAATGGGGAAGGAGCCTGCTTACTTCCCACATTTCTCCCCCAATAACTATAGGAAACTGGGGCACTGCTGGACCAATTTCATTACCCCTACTGCGTGATACTAGTGGGGTCGATTGGGTTCTTGACCCTTCTCAGAGGCGGGGGCCCTGGAGGCCCGACTGGGGGCTGGAGATCGGCTCGTGCAGACTGGACGGTTCACTGGGCTGTGCGGGTGAAATTGCTTGGTCGTGCATATGCTGGATGGGTGCTACTTGACCTTATACCTGTTGATTGTGGGCCGCTTCGTAGATGCTGTAGCTGTTTCAACTGCGGCATGGTGATACGGAAGCCTGGGCCTAACGCAGTTTCCTGCCTCCGTGGGTGAGGAAGGGGTTGATGTTGCCCACTCGGCCCCTGCCCGTGTGAGCCGTCCACGACGATTCTGAGAATCGCGACAGGTAGCAGGGGATCAAGGAATAATGCTCAAAGGCAGCTGGTCAAGTTTGCCTGGACTAAGGGTGGAGATAAAGGCGACTCAACAAGAACGGTTAAGGGCGGAGCAGAGGTAGCACCACCATCTGAATCGGAACCAACGCTGCATGATGTTCTGGCAGCCATAGGTGGAATGCGCACTTCTACGGACTCAGTCACGGTAGAGGTTTCCCTGCTCAGAGCTATCTTTAAGCAAATGAACGAGAAAGTGAAAGAGCTTAAAATAGCGACGATAGCCCTGCGGGATGAGACCTCGGAGCTCCAACGTCAAATGGCCGACATGGAGAAAAGGCAGGTCAGAATGGCGCAGCAGCTGGATGATTATGAAGGGAGGGCCCGCCGGAATAACATCCGAATCATTGGTATTCCGGAAAAAACAGAGGGACCGGCTGCAGATCTTTATGTGGAGGACCTATTTACCAAACACTTAAAACCTAAGGCGCTGTCTAGCTACTTCTCCATAGAGCGGGCCCATAGGGTGCCAGGCGGAATGCCTAGACCTGGAGCTCCACCACAGCCGCTGATCGCTAGAGTATTTAACATTCGAGACAGGGACAGTATTTTACAATCCTCTCGTTCCGGCCCCTTGTTGAAAATTGACAACTATGAAGTAACTTCCTTCCCCGACTTTACGGCTAGAGTCCAGGCACAGAGGAGGAGTTTCCAGGCTGTTAAGCAAGAACTGCGAAGTAGAGAGGTTAAGTACGAAATGCCTTTTCCGGCAAAATTGAGAGTGGTAAGGGATGGTAAAACATGGTTCTTTGAATCGCCTGACGCCGCTTGGGATTGGATGGAAGGCTGGACTACCGTTGAGGACCGAAACAGGAATCGCCGGGGCAGAGCGGAGCAGAGGAGCGGTATACGCCCACAGGTGGCGGAGACTGAGGCCATGACGGACCCAAGTGGCCTGGATGAGCAGGAATAATGCAGAACCCTGTTCTACTGAGGGGCCCGATAACTCGGATATGCACAAGTAGTAAAGAGAGGGGGGAGGAAACCTCACAACTATTCGTGCTTATAGACATACTTTGATTTTATAAGCTCTGGGTTTATGATGTCTTTTACTTACTGGCTGCTTAGACATGTTATGATGCTTCTTCATATTATATCTTAGATTTACAGCTGTTGTTTCCTGATGATGACATTTTGAATTGCCAGTGGATGGAGGGCTCAGTTCCCCTCCGCATTTCTAGCATGGTTGGGAGGGATAGAGGCACTCTGCCATATTGGAGGGTGGGTAGTTCTACATCCACAGGCAGGGGAGCAGGGTGGGGGTGGGGACGGGAGAGTTGGGAGAGTTCCTGAGGGATGGTGGGAAGATTGTTCGCTTTTCTATGGAAACGGAAAGACCACGAGTATTCAGGGGAGGGTGTTGGGGTTTGTTCGTAGTGTACGTTCAGGGCTAAGATTAGCTGTTATCATTGACAGGGTGCGTACTGAGGAGAATGGTTCAACAAACTGTCTTAAAAGTGGCGGGAGAAACAAATTCAGTGTGTAGTGCTCTTGGGGCTAACATCCCCTCCCTGACCCCGGTGCCTCCTTTGACCCTCATTACTTGGAACGTGCACGGATTGGGGGACAAAATTAAGCGGGGGTTGGTGTTACAATCTATACGGCGGGCAGCACCGGCCGTGGCACTGCTCCAACAAACGCATCTGATGGGTTCGACATGTAAGGCTTTGGACCTGTGGGGATATAAAATGGTAGCGCACTCAGAGTTTTCAACGGGCTCTAGAGGGGTTGGCATTCTAATACGGAAGCGGTTCCCATTAATCGTACATCAGGTTTGGAAGGATACAAAGGGACGACTTGCTGCTATGTCTTGTCAGTGGGAGGGAAAACGATTTAATATTGTTTCAGTGTATATCCCCCCTGCCCTCCACTCGGTGGCCCTTCCTGCCCTTAGTACGTTTCTGTTGAACTTGCTGGAGGGAGAACTTGTAGGGGGAGACTTCAATGCAGTGCTGAATGGAGCGGTGGACCGCCACCCTGTAGAGCAGGGGGAACAGGCTGTTCCGGAATGACTGGGTTTTTGGATGCATTAGGCCTTACGGACGGATGGAGATATAAACACCCTGAGGAGCGTGGTTACACTTTCGACTCGGGGGTACACAATAGTCTCTCCCATATTGATTACTTTTTTGTCTCCGCTGACAGTCTTCCTCATTTGCTCAAGGCAGATATACGGCCCTGGGGTATCTCAGATCATTCGCCGGTCTTCATGACCTACACCTTACATGTCAAGGTTCGAAAACGAATTTTACCAATTTCCCCTGGCTATTTACAGATTCCCAAAATTCGAAAGTATATTGTCGCAGTCACACAGCATTTTTTTCATGATAATGCAAACTCAGTACAGTCCCCAGGTGTTCTCTGGGAAGCCTACAAGAGAGTGTTGAGAAGGCAGGCTGTCGCCTCTATAACAGGTCATAGACGAGCGGCAAGGGGGGAGCTTTATGCGATGGAGGCCGACCTGGCCGAACTCCAGACGCAACACGAGGCTAACCCCACTGCAGAGACAGCCCAAGATTTACGCCTCAAAGAAAGTGAGCTGGTTGAACACCAAAGGGAACAAGTCAAACTGCGGCTCCAAAGCACACAACACACGGGCACAGAGGGCGATTGTTCAACTTCTTACCCCAGCCGATGCGACAGTTACCACCCCGGTAGACATCGTTGACACCCTAGCTGACTATTATGAACAGGTCTATACGTCCAACCTGCAGATGAGAATGGAGGAGGCTCAAACCTATATCAAGCCGATTTGCGGGCTGAACACCGAGTCCAATGGGAATTTACTCGTAAACGGCAGACATCTTAGGTGGGAGGCGTGAGCTTCAACAGCGCTCTAGCCATCCCTACATAAGGAGCCCTTTACAAAGTAACGCGAGATTTGTATATCTGGCTAAATCATTGGACCCCTCCTGAGGCGACTAGCCGGGAGGTAGACTGTTTATTGAACTGTGTTTTCGTGTTAATTTGCTGAATGCGAGCATTTTAAATGGCGATTTTTAAAACATTTACTTTTATTTACTGCACCTTGTAGAATTCTGCCCTCACTAGACCTTGATCCCGGAACATTGACGGTAACAGCCGATTTGCGGGCTGAACACCGAGTCCAATGGGAATTCACTCGTAAACGGCAGACATCTTAAGTGGGAGGCGTGAGCTTCAACAGCGCTCTAGCCATCCCTACATAAGGAAACGGCAATCCTCCGCGATAGCGGACGCGATTTGTGGACACGCCTGCATCAGCGCTGGAGTCACGCAAGAGTCAGCCCGTCTGCGCCCGTCCGCGCCTCGGACGCGCCCGGCGGCCTTGGCTCATATTCCTCTGCTTCCTACATATCCATCACAGGTACTTCTTAGTGGATCTACAAATAGACCTAATATTATTACTCGTTCTATAAAATATAGTTCTGAACAACTGTTAGCTCTGAAATCCCCTAGACAACCGCTCTGCTGTCTTTTTGAATTAGACAGAGAGAATAATGTCTTCCATAACTGCACTCTTGCAACAAACTCTGTTGGGACAAAACAAACGGAGGATAGAATCAATACAAAACACTCTAAACTTGATTCTAGACTATTTACATTTCTCAGCTTGAAATGCCGCTCCCTACCAAAACATGAAACAGAAATATTTAACCTATTAATAGATGAGGCGCCTGATGCTTTGTTTGTGACTGAAACATGGCTTCAAGCAAGCTCCGGACCTGATGTTGCCATGGCCCTCCCTGATTCATATGCGATTATACGCCTTGATAGGATAAATAAACTAGCAGGAGGTATAGCCATTATTTTTTAAAAAATCTATAATTGTGATTTAAAAAAATTTCCATGCCCCGGGTGCGAAGGCGCCATCTTTAAAATTATACTTTCCCCTAATTTTACCTTTTCAGGAGCACTTATCTATCGACCGCCTGGTGCGGCATCAAACTGGTTGACCAATATGTCAGAACTTATTGGCCCCTTGGCCATGAATGCTGCCAACTTCACAATTATTGGTGATTTGAATTTACACCTGGACAATGATCACTGTATAAATGCCACTGAACTTATTGCTGATCTTGCGTCTCTTAACCTAAGCTTGAAGAACTCTGGCCCCACGCATATGGCTGGTCCTTTATTAGACCCAATTTTTTCCAATATTGCTAATATGGACACTTTCCCTGCCTTGCATATTCCCTGGTCAGACCATTTTCGCATTAAATTCTCATTTCGAGTAAAACTGTCAAATAAAGACACATCGTTGGTTTCAACTTCTGTTGTTAGAAAATGGAAAAGATTAGATATTAACATTCTGAATACTTTTCTAGAAGACACCACACCTTGCACTAAATCAAGAGTGCAAAATCTTTCGACTTCTGTCCAAACATGGCTTATGACAGCCATCGACTCATGTCTGCCTAAAACAAAGCTAAAGGGTCAAAATCAGCGCCCACCTGCTCCCTGGTTCAATGATTCTTTAAAGCTAGAAAAAACTAAATGTAAAAACGCTGAGCGTCAGTGGAGAAAGTCTTATTCCATAGAAACCAAGAAGGAATATAAAATACAACTAACACACTATCAAAAGATGTGTAGTAAAGCTAAAGCCGAATTTGTTTGTACCAAAATCACTGCATCCTTAAATCAATCCAAAGCACATTTTAAAATAGTGAAAGAGCTGGCTGGCTCAAATACTTCACAAACTCCACCTGACCTTAATAAAAAACAATGTGACCAACTAGCTACCTTTTTTGTAAACTAAGTAGATAAAATATACCAGAGCATTGAACAAGAACAGAATGAACAAAACGAAGCTCATATAGATGCTCTAAACTCCTTCCTTGACAGACCGAGTAATCCAGCTGACATCCGAGACTCCAATGTCTGTGATACTCATACCGTCTTACTAGATAATTGGCCCATGCTTAATATTGATACTGTCATAGACCTAATTAACACGATCAAATCAGGTTCACCAAGAGACCCTCTACCTTGTTCCATTCTAAAACTACTTAGTGGGAAAGCTATGTCCATTATCACAGATCTTTTAAATACATCCCTACAGAAAGAACATGTGCCAGATGAATGGAAACATGCAATGATCCATCCACTGCTAAAAAAAAAGCTGATGCTGATCCAAACTTGCCCTCCAACTTCCGGCCAATTTCGCTTCTCCCCATTTTTGCTAAGATTCTGGAGAAACACGTTCACCGTTGTCTCACGGATTTTATAACCACGCACAACTTGTTGCCCTCCCATCAGTCAGGCTTCCGGGCAGGCTTCTCAACTGAGACTACTTTATTAGCTGTTACAGAAAATATCTGCGCTATGATAGACAGAGGAGAAACGGTGGCACTAGCGCTTCTTGACCTCAGTGCCGCATTTGACACTGTGTCACATGCGGTACTAATGCGGACTCTCCACTCTATAGGCATTTGTGGCGCTGCCTTAAATTGGATTAAATCATTACTAGAGAATAGAACGTTTCAAGTCTTTTCTCAATCTGCCTGCTCTGAAACCCTTACCTTCAAACACGGAGACCCACAAGGCTCGATTTTAAGCCCGTTACTTATTAATCTGTACATGAGTCCGCTCGCAAAAATAGTTGAAGAAACCGGTTTGCTGATGTTCTCCTACGCTGACGATTCTCAGCTTCTCTTCTCTCTTTCCTCGTCGGGAAGTAATAATCCCTCCACATTAAATCTAGGATTGGGAAAAATTGCAGGGTGGATGCAAAAAAACTTCCTGAAATTAAACGGTGAAAAAACCGAGTTAATTGTCTTGGGGAAAAACAAAGAACTTTGGGGACTCTAACATTGGCCAACAGAAATGGGTACTCCCCCAATTCCAACTACACCGGCCCCTAATCTAGGTTTTATTGTGGATGACTCGTTGAATATGCACCAGCAAGCGGTGAAAACATCGGCCACTTGCTTCGCTATTTTAAAGTGGCTAAAGAAAATTTGCTGGATGCTACCAGAACACACAAATAAATGGTCATCAATGCCTTAATAACATCAAGGCTTGATTACGCCAATGTGTTATATATGGGGGCAAATAAAGCTACAATCCGCCGATTGCAAACTGTGCAGAACGCAGCTGCGAGACTGCTAGCTAAAATTCCTATCTTCTCATCCACCACCAAATTTATCCGTGAGCTGCACTGGCTGAAAATAGAGAACAGGATCAAATTCAAATCCCTATGCTTCATGCACAAGATTTTTACTAAAAAAGCCCCCAAGTACTTACAAAATCTGGTCCGCCGTTACCATCCATCTAGGACTCTAAATCTGCAACAGCCAACAATTTTGTTATCCCTAAAATAAAACTTTCACGCATGGGTGGCAAATCCTTCGCTTTCTTTGGACCCTCATTGTGGAATGCCATGCCACAGGTTCTGCGCTCTGAGGTGAACTAAATGAAATTCAGAAAAGCCTTAAAAACCTGGCTATTCAACATCTAAGTCAGTTGTCCTGTCAGTTATTACTGAATCATAGCGCTGGGAAACCCTTTGTTGGGTAGCTGTTGCGCTTTATAAGCTAAATAAATAAAATAAATAAAAAGGATAAATGAATGCCGTCATTGTCTGAGGATGAGGCCTTACTTCTAGAATCAGAATTTACAAAAGACGAGGTTCTTGCCGCAGTTCACTCACTACAGTCTGGTAAGGCTGTGGGTCCTAATTGGATCCCCATTGAGCTTTACAAGCGCATGTCTGATCTTGCGGTCCCATATCTTCATGCAATGTTTCTTGACAGTCTGGGGAAGGGGGAACTGCCACAGGATCAGCGAATAGCTACCATAATTGCAGTACCGAAACCTGGCAAGCCCCCGTACGAATGTACATCGTACCGTCCAATATCCTTGCTTAACGCGGAAGCCAAAATCTTGGCCAAAATGATAGCCACCCGACTAACCCCACATCTAGAAACACTGATACACCCAAACCAGTCCGGGTTCATGCCCAATACAAACACTGCTCTTAATTTGCGGCGGTCCACGCTGGGATGGCACAGCTCACGAGTCTCCATGAGCCGGCAGTTATTCTTTCGCTAGACGCTCAAATGGCATTTGATATGGTGGAGTGGCCCTATTTGTTTGCAGTTCTTCGACATCTTGGTTTTGGACCCAAGTTCTGTACATGGGTGGAACTATTGTATACTAAACCCTTGGCGCATGTGGTGGCTAATGGCCATATCTCCAGGAATTTCCCACTAGGTTGCGGCACGCGACAGGGATGCCCAATATCCCCTTTGCTTTTTACGTTAGTATTGGAGACGTTGGCAGCTTGGATCCGATGGGACCCCATGATTAAGGGGCTCAGCTGGACTGAGACATGAGAAGACCGCATATCGTTATATGCGGATGATATCCTCCTGTATCTGACCTCACCCAGGCGCTCGATTATAGTATGCTTAACATTTGTGAGATTTTTGGACCGGTCTCGGCTATGACATCAATTGGTCCAAGTCCGTCTTGTTTGTCCTTAAGGGCCCTCCGCCGCAACTCCCGGCGAATTGTCCACTGAAAATTACAGAAGATCCCTTTAAATACTTAGGGATCTGCGTGACACCTGATCAGGATGCCTTCTTCCACCGTAATTTGGAACCCCCTCTTGAACGCTTTCGTAAGGATGTTAAACACTGGCATACCCTGCCCTTGACCCTTCTAGGTAAAGCAGCTTTATATAAAATGATGACACTACCTCTCTTGCTCTATGTTTTCGAAAATACCCCATTTTCTGTCCCCCTCAGGTACTTTAAGTCAATTGATGCATTGGTTTCGGGCCTACTTTGGGGAGACAAACCGGCACACATATCCCAACACAAATTGGTAAGGAGCTGGTATGATGGTGGGGTGGCCCTCCCAGACATTCAGTTCTATTACTGGGAGGCTCACCTAAAGATCATCAACCAATGGCTGCACGCCCCCAGGCGGAGCCAGCATTCAAGGCGGACAGATATGACCTGGGTGAGGCCGTTGTACTTGCTGCACTTTATGATAAGAGGGTCGCCTCAGCTTTGATTGGTCCTACGGCGCACACAGTTAATCTATGGTATGTGGCTCAGGCCCGTTTGAAATGTAAGAACACTATTACTCAAATGACACCGCTTTGGTCGTCACGTCGATTGGACAAACTCTGCAATACCAAGAGCTTTAGGGCGTGGGACCTGATCGGAATTTCCACGGTGGGCGACCTATTGAAACAGGGGACCATCCTAACATTTGAGCAACGTAGGACTCAGTACGACTTGGCGCCTACAGAGCAGTTTAGGTATTTACAGGTGCGTCATGCCCTGAGATCGCTTATTCGGCCTGGGGAGGGCATACTGAATCCACCACGCTAGAAGACAGGCTCTTAACAGAGCACATGTCCAAGAAGGCGAATCAGATTGGCAGGCTGCGCTCTCATCCCCTCAAAAGGTAGCTATACCCTCAAGACTTAGACTTATTCAGTTGAAAGTATTACATAGAGTGTATTATACTAGGACCACCCTACACATGATCGGGAGAGCTGCGCACAAATATTGTCAGCGAGGGTGAGGGGAGTAAGGGACGTTCTTCCACACCATTTGGGAATGCCCCCTAGAGGCCGTCTATTGGGCCAAGTTCATGAGGACTATGTCGCAAGTGGTGAAAGACTTGGTGGCCCCGGAGCCGCGTCGCTGCATATTATATGTTTGGGAACCAAATGATCTAACCCACTCGGCACAGGATTGGATATCATTAGGTATAATGTATGCTAAAAGAAACATAGTCGGATTTTGGGGATCTCCAGAGGTGCCAGTGCTCACCGATTGGTGTAGCGACCTAGACTTTGCGATGTTGGAGGAGCGGACAGTGTACCTGAACCGGAAATGTTCTCGCAAATGGGACAGACTCTGGGGTGCATGGAATGAATACAGGGGGTATTTGTGCAAACCACCGTCGCTGGATAGTGAGGAGGACTCTGAGTGAGGGTGGGGGGGGGCGGTGGGACCATCTGTGCTGTACTGTGTACATTTCATTGTAAGGATTGTATTCTTTCCAGTCATGTGTATTGCTGCTTGATTATTTGACTTGCCATTCTCAATGCTCGCACCCTTTGTTTGTTTGATGCCCTGTGTTTGATTTATAAAATAATAAAAACTTTTAAAAAAATGTTAAAAAAACAATGTAGGGAACAGTAGATATACATTTTTAAAGAATTAACACTTTCTAGTGCTTAAAAGGCTGTAGCACCACTTTGGTACATCTGGTCGCACTTGACTGGGACAAAGTCAAACTTTGAGGCTGACACCAAAGGAGCCCTTGTCGCATACTCTAAGTGAGAGGCCTTGGTCAAAAGTTTACCTTCGTACCTAACTTAAACTTTTGTGGAGGATTTTCTCTCAACGTCGATCGGCCCACCACAGCAGGCTGGATTCTGTGAGGGTTTGCTGGCTTGACTTTCTGCGATGCCCCTGTGAAATCCTGGAAGTTGTAGGCTCTGGAGCTTTCAGCAGATCAAACCTAAAATCCTGGCCGGGTTGTGGTAGAAGGTAGTTGGCTTAACTCCCAAAGTCGGGTCGGTCACCTTATGGAGCTTTTTCACAACAGTTCTCCAAAGTTTTTCAAACTTCATGAGGTGTTTCCTGAAGGTCTCCTTGTAGGTTCGAAGTGTCTAAAACACCAATCCAAAGGTATGGAATCTCCTAGATGGTTTCTAGAAAATCTGGACTACAATTCCCACAATGCACCAACCCAAGTCCTTAAACATCCACTGCACGCAAGCCAGGATGATGTCTCTTGATGGAGAGATGGGCTCTGTCAGCCTGTAGCTTGCAGGGACTCCACTCATTAATCCTTCTTGAAGCAGGATACAGTCCCCAGGGCTGTAGTACCAGATTGTGCAGCAGGCATAGTCAGTCAGAGTGCAGGCCTTTGGGTGCAGGTACAGTAATCAGCAGGGCAGTCTTTCTCTGTTTAGTTTCAGGCAGCAGATCTGAGAGGCTATGCAGCTCTCACATATTTATTCAGTGTTCTAGGGCAACAAGCAGGGGGGCACCTCTGTCCAATGAGATGCTGGGTGCTACCCAAACGCATTACAACGTCCTCAAAAGTATGGCATCTTCTTGTTCCACCAAGCACTGCACTTCCAAAATCCAACATGGATCCTCCTGACCTCTGCAAATGCCTGTCATAAGACTGCCATCTGGCTAGGGGTACAGGATGTGGGGCTAGGTAGGCTTGGCATTCCTTTCCTGTCGTCCTCTCTTTGAAGCCCAGTTTGATTTATCCAGTGCCACTATTGGACTTGGCCCTTCTGGCAGGTTCCCCCCTAAACTTTTTGCTTTTAATTGTGACCTGGTGTTAGTGATTTTTGGCTTCCGCGCCCTTTACCACTGTGTCCCAGGGTAAATTGCGTGTGTGTGGAAAGGTTGGCCTGCCCTCCCATAGGAATGCATAGGGAATGTATGTGTCCCTGGAAGTTCCTGATGCGTGGGGAGTGCAGGGTTGAGCTTGGTATGTGCGGACTCATGTGACTAAATGCTGCGCGATGATGTGTGCGGCGTTAATGTGCCTAGTGTGGATATGCCACTTCTAGAAGTTGGCATGTCTGTGTAATTTATGTGAATTGGCTGTCTGGCTTGTGATTGGCTGGAGCTGGCTGGTTAGCCTGGCTCCAGGAGTCAGGATGGGTCTGCCCCGGCGGTGAGTGGAGAGATCTACATGATTGATATGAGGGAGGAGTGCACCTGGGACCTGAATAGGGCTGGGCTTGCCCCACACAAAGCTGGCTCCGCCCCCTGTGGTGCGACTGATGACCCTAGACTGACTAGTGAATTTTGAGAGGGGCTGACCACACCAGAGTGCTCCAAAACTAGCTGCATCTGTTGTTTCCCCCACCCTGCACCCTCAGGCAAATGAAATGTGTGGATAAAAAGGGGTTGTAACCCCTTGGAACTTGCTCTTGCTGATCCTAATTTGAGGGGGGCCTGCTGCACAGGGCCCTCCAGGCAAGGAGGACCACCACTGGGACTGCCTCCTTGCCTGGAGGGCCCTGTGAGCTGGCCCCTGGGCCCAGCCTTTGCCCCGCCACCTCCTGAAGGACTTTGCCCTGTAGTGCTTTGGGAAGCGCTGTGTTTTATTTTCCAGTGAGTGCTTCTGCTTTTAAATCGCAGCGTAGAGCTGCATTTCATCGGAAGGGAATCCTTCTGCGTCTCGCGGGTGCCCACCCCGCTCATTTGCGTTTCATTTTTCTAATTACGAGCAGGTTCCCACCCTGCGTTTTGTGCCTTTAAACGGGACCTACCCCGTGGTTTTATTGAATCACCGCCGCCGCCCGGCTCACAGAGGAAGTCAGGCAGCACGAAGGCGGGGCCGCGAGACCGGAGAAAGCAGGAAGCAGCTGGGAGCCCA
This sequence comes from Lissotriton vulgaris, assembly GCF_964263255.1. Classification (NCBI taxonomy): domain Eukaryota; kingdom Metazoa; phylum Chordata; class Amphibia; order Caudata; family Salamandridae; genus Lissotriton; species Lissotriton vulgaris. The sequence goes on from NC_141696.1 coordinate 1,501,789,345, forward strand.
CCCCGCGCTCCTGCATGCCGATCAGGAGTCAGCCTCTCTCCCCGGGCCTCCCGGTAGCAAAGGAGAGCCCCAAAGTGTAGCCGGAGACGCGGAGAAGAGCCCCACCCAGCCAAACCCCGAGAAGAGCACTGGCACCGAGAGAAGGCAGCAGGTGAGTGTCAATGGGCCGGCAGGGAAGCTCCCTGCTTGGTCGTAGTGCCTGAGAGAGGTACCGTTGTATTTAGAGCCCACGAGGGCTCCGGTGCATTTGCTTATTTCGAGTCCCCCGAGCGGGACTCCAACGAAGGTGGGCATTTGTTGAGAGCCCACAAGAGGCTCCTCTTGTGGGCTCTGCTTGCATGGCATGCTCTGCACTGAGCTTATCCATGACTAGCTGATGCTCCCGCTCTTCCTTTCTATCTTCCCACTCCTCTGGGGACAGGGAAAGGGATGGGGCGCTTCTCCTGACACTGGACCCAGCAAGGGACTCCCTATCTATGGGGTCTTCGTTCTCTACTGGCGTCCATGTACTGTCATTTTCTTCCTCCTCTTCAGACTCTTCAGGGCTCCCCTCAGACCCACCACCCTCCTGGTGTGTAACCAGCGTCCTGACCGGTTCATCTTCCAGGGGTGCCACTATAGTTGGGAGGGTGCAGAACTCTGGAAGGGGGTGCAGAGGGTGGGAGAGCCCGCCTCTGACCCCGGTCAAACTTCATGAGGTGTTTCCTGAAGGTCTCCTTGTAGGTTCAAAGTGTCTAAAACACCAATCCAAAGGTATGGAATCTCCTAGATGGTTTCTAGAAAATCTGGACTACAATTCCCACAATGCACCAACCCAAGTCCTTAAACATCCACTGCACGCAAGCCAGGATGATGTCTCTTGATGGAGAGGTGGGCTCTGTCAGCCTGTAGCTTGCAGGGACTCCACTCATTAATCCTTCTTGAAGCAGGATACAGTCCCCAGGGCTGTAGTACCAGATTGTGCAGCAGGCATAGTCAGTCAGAGTGCAGGCCTTTGGGTGCAGGTACAGTAATCAGCAGGGCAGTCTTTCTCTGTTTAGTTTCAGGCAGCAGATCTGAGAGGCTATGCAGCTCTCACATATTTATTCAGTGTTCTAGAGCAACAAGCAGGGGGGCACCTCTGTCCAATGAGATGCTGGGTGCTACCCAAACGCATTACAACGTCCTCAAAAGTATGGCATCTTCTTGTTCCACCAAGCACTGCACTTCCAAAATCCAACATGGATCCTCCTGACCTCTGCAAATGCCTGTCATAAGACTGCCATCTGGCTAGGGGTACAGGATGTGGGGCTAGGTAGGTTTGGCATTCCTTTCCTGTCGTCCTCTCTTTGAAGCCCAGTTTGATTTATCCAGTGCCACTATTGGACTTGGCCCTTCTGGCAGGTTCCCCCCTAAACTTTTTGCTTTTAATTGTGACCTGGTGTTAGTGATTTTTGGCTTCCGCGCCCTTTACCACTGTGTCCCAGGGTAAATTGCGTGTGTGTGGAAAGGTTGGCCTGCCCTCCCATAGGAATGCATAGGGAATGTATGTGTCCCTGGAAGTTCCTGATGCGTGGGGAGTGCAGGGTTGAGCTTGGTATGTGCGGACTCATGTGACTAAATGCTGCGCGATGATGTGTGCCTAGTGTGGATATGCCACTTCTAGAAGTTGGCATGTCTGTGTAATTTATGTGAATTGGCTGTCTGGCTTGTGATTGGCTGGAGCTGGCTGGTTAGCCTGGCTCCAGGAGTCAGGATGGGTCTGCCCCGGCGGTGAGTGGAGAGATCTACATGATTGATATGAGGGAGGAGTGCACCTGGGACCTGAATAGGGCTGGGCTTGCCCCACACAATGCTGGCTCCGCCCCCTGTGGTGCGACTGATGACCCTAGACTGACTAGTGAATTTTGAGAGGGGCTGACCACACCAGAGTGCTCCAAAACTAGCTGCATCTGTTGTTTCCCCCACCCTGCACCCTCAGGCAAATGAAATGTGTGGATAAAAAGGGGTTGTAACCCCTTGGAACTTGCTCTTGCTGATCCTAATTTGAGGGGGGCCTGCTGCACAGGGCCCTCCAGGCAAGGAGGACCGCCACTGGGACTGCCTCCTTGCCTGGAGGGCCCTGTGAGCTGGCCCCTGGGCCCAGCCTTTGCCCCCCCACCTCCTGAAGGACTTTGCCCTGTAGTGCTTTGGGAAGCGCTGTGTTTTATTTTCCAGTGAGTGCTTCTGCTTTTAAATCGCAGCGTGGAGCTGCATTTCATCGGAAGGGAATCCTTCTGCGTCTCGCGGGTGCCCACCCCGCTCATTTGCGTTTCATTTTTCTAATTACGAGCAGGTTCCCACCCTGCGTTTTGTGCCTTTAAACGGGACCTACCCCGTGGTTTTATTGAATCACCGCCGCCGCCCGGCTCACAGAGGAAGTCAGGCAGCACGAAGGCGGGGCCGCGAGACCGAAGAAAGCAGGAAGCAGCTGGGAGCCCACCCCGCGCTCCTGCATGCCGATCAGGAGTCAGCCTCTCTCCCCGGGCCTCCCGGTAGCAAGGGAGAGCCCCAAAGTGTAGCCGGAGACGCGGAGAAGAGCCCCACCCAGCCAAACCCCGAGAAGAGCACTGGCACCGAGAGAAGGCAGCAGGTGAGTGTCAATGGGCCGGCAGGGAAGCTCCCTGCTTGGTCGTAGTGCCTGAGAGAGGTACCGTTGTATTTAGAGCCCACGAGGGCTCCGGTGCATTTGCTTATTTCGAGTCCCCCGAGCGGGACTCCAACGAAGGTGGGCATTTGTTGAGAGCCCACAAGAGGCTCCTCTTGTGGGCTCTGCTTGCATGGCATGCTCTGCACTGAGCTTATCCATGACTAGCTGATGCTCCCGCTCTTCCTTTCTATCTTCCCACTCCTCTGGGGACAGGGAAAGGGATGGGGCGCTTCTCCTGACACTGGACCCAGCAAGGGACTCCCTATCTATGGGGTCTTCGTTCTCTACTGGCGTCCATGTACTGTCACTTTCTTCCTCCTCTTCAGACTCTTCAGGGCTCCCCTCAGACCCACCACCCTCCTGGTGTGTAACCAGCGTCCTGACCGGTTCATCTTCCAGGGGTGCCACTATAGTTGGGAGGGTGCAGAACTCTGGAAGGGGGTGCAGAGGGTGGGAGAGCCCGCCTCTGACCCCGGTGCAACCTGAGGGGTTAAACCCTAGGTCGGGAAAGTGGTGTTCTAAGGGTGCCTCTCAAAGGAGGAGGAACCCTAGAAGGAGAGGTAGGGGGAGGAGAACCTCCCCAGTGACTCCTGGTCTGCTTGAGGGTGTAGACCCTAGGCTGGAGAACCAGTGGCAGTCTAGCCCTGTCCTACAGACAGGAAGAGTGGGAAATGGCTACTATGTACCAGGGGTTCCTACCCCCCACTCTGTGAATAGGCAAGGACCAGTGGCACCTGGGTGGCCCAGGCCCAGGTCCTGGCCGCGGACAGCTTGGGAGTACCAGTGGGGTAGCCCAGTTGTTCCAGACCATTTTGTTAGGAGCCCCATGGGTTCACCGTGGCGTAGAACAGGAGGGTGTTCCTGCCTTTGCGGGCCCGCGTCTGTGTTTTATCACCACAAGCAGGGAAACCCATCACGGTGGTGATTGGTCTACCCTGTGTTTTCGCTGGAAGGGGGTTGTGTTGGACTTCTGCAACAATCACAGCACTGAAACCTCCCTGATCACAGCCATCAATGACATCCAAACCCTCCTTGAGGAGAAACAGCAGCTTTGATTCTCCTCAATCTCTTGGCAGCCTTCGACACAGTGGTCCTCCACACACTGAGAAAAAGACTCCACCACATCGGCATCCAACAGGATGTGTTCTGACGGATCCCCTCCTTCCTCACTGGAAGAACCCAGGCGTTCACATCCCACCTTTTAAGTCTGTCTCAATGAGATCACCTGCGGTGTCCTCCAGGGCTCATCCCTCTTTCCCATGCTCTGCAACGCATATACGACCCCTCTAGTCAACATCATCAGATCCCACTGTCTCAACATAAATTCCTATGTAGATGACACCCAACTCATCCTCTCACTCACCGCTGACCCAATCACCACCAGAACCAACTTCTACAGATGCATGACAAACATCGCCAACTAGATGAAGAACAACTGCCTGCAGCTGAGCACAAACAAGACGGAAGTACTGATCTTCAGCAATGGCAGCAACACATGGAATGACTCCTGTCCTGGTGGCCATTAGAAGTAGGACCCACACCCACTCCCTCCAACCACACCTGGCCAGAGATCCGCTCTTTCCCCCTGCAGCTCTACTGGTCTGCCGCTGCCCGGTGTGAGCAGGGTTGAAGACTTCTCTCAGCCAGCTCCATGCCTGCCACAGGGTCTCCTCCTGCTGCCGGTACTGTTTGCCCATTTGTCGATTTCACTGCCTTTGTTGCCTTATTCATATTGCTTTGCCTGCTATTTACTTATCTTTCTATTTCGCCTGTTCTAGTGGTTGTTTCTTTTTGAATTTCTCCATATTTGCATTGTATTTTGCCTGTTCTTGGGTTTTTTGCATATCCCATATTTCTGCACCCTTACCCCTGCCGCTTTCCCGCTTTCCCACTATTCCGCTCCCGATCCCAGCTGTACTCTCCCTCCCACCTACCCTATTTAATGGTGGCTGCTGCACGGGTGTCTGAGCGAGACCTCTGACCTTCTGGGCAGAGATCTTCTCTCTCCCCCTGCAGCTTTGCTGGCCTGCCGCTGCTGCTGCCGCTGCTCAGTGTAAGCAGGGTTCGAGACCTCTCTCTGCCCGCTCCCTGCCTGCCCCAGGGTCTCTTCCTGCTGCCTGTACTGTTTGCCCATTTGTCATTTTTCACCGCCTTTGTTGTCTGATTCCTATTGCTTTGCCGTTTTTTGCTTTCCTTTGTATTTCGCCTGCGCTGAAGTTTTTTCTTTTTGCATTTTTCCATATTTGCATTGTAATTCGCCTGTTCCTGGGTTTTTTGCATTTCCCATAGTCTCTGCCCTGGCGCCCCTGCCGCTTTCCCACTCCCACCTCCCAGTTGTGCTCTCCCGACCACTCCTCCTCCCCTATTTAATGGTAGGTGCTGCGCGAGCACACGTAGTGGGCACACCGTTGGTGCACCAAAAGCAACTCCTTTTTCGCCCGTCCACAACCTGACTGTGACCAGCGCCAGGACCCCCGGCCTTTCTCCAGGAACTCAACACCGACAAGAACAACAACTGCATGGTCGCCTCACCTCTCAACACACAAGGAGCCTTCACTTGCTGTCACTACTATCACTCCTTCACCTTCTCCAAAACCCAGGAGACATTACACCCCTCCAGCAACAACTACACCGCACCCCAACTCCTGCAATGTATCCTCCTCAACGTCCACTCCATCCACAGACATGCCATATAAATCTGGGACCTCCTTGACAGCATCTCCCTAGACCAGACATAGTGATCACCATCTCCGAAGGATACAAGTTCACTCGTAAGGATCGCCCCAACCACCATCGCCCACAAAGACAACCTTCGCTTGAGCATCTACACCGACGGGCCCACAGACCTGATGGAACACCTCGAATTCAAGATACAGACCAACCCATCCACCACCCTCCGAGGCACCCTCATCTACAGACCCCCGGAGCTCACTGTCACGATTCCGGCTCCCTAGAACTCCAGACTACAATTCCCAGAATACCTGCTGTTTGGTCTGTTGTCTATCTCTACTACCCTCTGCTTCTGTCTACTTCCTATACTTGCTCCTCCCTCCCTTACTCCGGTGCTTGTCACCTGAAACAAACCACAGTTCTTGCTTGGAGTGGATTCGACTTGCCGTTTTACAGATTTCCTTGGGATTTGAGACTTATTTTGCAGTACGAGGGCAACGGCTACATTGTGTTTATTTGTTGTGGAGCCTCGCCGCTGAAAAGTCACTCGCGTAAGACTCGCTGAGCATTTCCGTGTCAACTCACCCTTTTTTGACACACTGCTCGAGCCTCGTTAGACCCGATTCGTAATTCGGAGAAAGGTGATATCGCTAGTGAGTTAACTAGCACTTTGGAACTTTGTTTATATACTCTTTTATGCTTGCGGAACTGCCGTCAAGAGCACACAGATTTTTGCTTCTTTGCTATACCGCACGGAGCCGTTGAGAGGCTCGGATATTGCACATTGGGAGATACTGGACATTTGGGAATAGGAGTACATCTTTTATTTTTGAGTCATTTCACGCCCCTGAAGCATCAAGACTTGAAGAGATCTCATTTGTGGATAAGTAGACTCTTTCTCTTATCTACTACCAGGCATACAGTTAATGCTTTAATCTACCTGAGCGTAGATACCAGTGCCTTCCTGTCTTATTTTCTTTTATGCTTTATTTTTTCCTTTTGTGCCTTTTTTCCAAGATTGTTTGTGGCAGCCATCTACAGTGAGTGTCTATTTATATGTATTTTAATATAGTACAGGTTTCTAGGGGTAGGGGGGAGGACTGATGTGTGTTCCTTGTGTCTTTCTGCAGGAAACAGTATACAGCCGCCTAGAGTGATCACCTACCCTATCACCTCCTGCTGTAGATGGTTTCTGGCTGCCAATCTGTTATATTTTCTTTCTCCACGTTTTCCCCTTCCCCTTGGGTGGTCCTCTTGTGGAGTTTGTACATATATATAGCTCCCCGGGGGCACCGCTAACAGGGAAGGGGAGAGCTAGCATCATCATCGCTCCTGCTGTACTCGACTACGCAAGGTTAGTCAATCTGCCCTTGTTCATGACACTCACGCTCCATTCACCGACTCCATCACAGACATATCACGCTGCATGCCATCACCTCCACCGACTTCATGCTGCTAGGATACCTCAACTTCCACCTCAACAACCGCCAGACCCCCAACTCTGACTCCCTCTTGGACAACCTCCATGTCATAGGACTCAAGCAGATCATACCACAACCAACACACTCAGCTGGGCACATCATCAACCCCGTCTTCACTGCAGGAAACTCCATCACCTTCAGCCACATCACCGAACTCCCATGGACGGACCACCGCTGTGTTCACTTCACCTTCAAAACCAACATCGCCCGCAGACGTCCGCACCAACCCCGGTGCAGGGACTGGAACAAGATCTCCAGCGACTAGCTTACCAACACCCTCAGGAGCTCCGCTTCTACAACCACCAATGATGACCCCACCACTGCCGGCGGCACTCTACACAACTGGGTCACCGACTGCACCAACACCATCGCCCCCTCAAGTAAGCCTCCAAACATCAGCCAAGAAAGCCAGCTGGTTCTCCCTGCACTCCGAGACTCCAGACAGACCTGTAAACGACTTGAGAAACTGTGGAGGAACTCCAAAACCCCAACAGACCTCGACAACTTCAAAACAGCTATGGCCGACCACCACGAACTCATCAGACTCTCCAAGAAGAAAGCCCTCCAGGATAGAATCCCCACCAATGCACATAACGGCAAGTTCCTCTTCAGCATCATCAAAGAGTTCGCCCAACTCAACAGTGAGACTACAGACATCCCATCCTCCCAGGACCTCTGCGACAGACTCAGCACTTTCTTCCATCACAAAATCAAGACCATCTACTACAACTTCGACGATGACAACCCCCATGAGGAACACCCTCCCACAGCTCCCAGCACAACGCAACCTACTCTAAACAGCTGAACTGCCCTCACTGCCCATGGAAGACACTCTGAAGATAATGAAGACCACCCACTCCGGGGCCCTAACGGACCCCTGCCCCCACCACGTCTACCGCAGAGCCGCAGACATCATCGCCCCCAAAACTCCAAAGAATCGTCAATCGATCCTTCAAGACTGCCTCCTTCCCCGACGACTGGAAACACGCCAAAATCAAACCTCTCCTGAAAAAAACTTCAGCGGACCCCACCGACCTCACAAACTTTAGACCAATCTCCCTGCTCCCTTACCCGGCCAAAAGCCTTCAATAGCCAACTAGCCGCCTTCACAGAAGAAAACAAAATCCTCGACTCCTCCCAATCAGTCTTCAGGAAGAACCACAGTACCAAACCCACTCCTCGCGGCTACGAACGACATCCGCTCCCTACTCAACAGGGGAGATAAGGTGGCCCTCATCCTTCTGGACCTCTCCGTGGCCTTTGACACTGTCTCTCACCGCACCCTAGCCTGCAGACTCCACGAAGCAGGTTTCCAGAACAAGGCACTCAACTGGATCCTCTCTTTCCTCTCTGACAGAACTCAACGAGTCAGACTCCCTCCTTTTCACTCACAACCCACGCCAACCACCTGCGGAGTCCCACAAGGATCGTCCATCACTCCGACCCTGTTCAACATCTACATGGCCCATTCGCATTCATCATCAGAGCACACAGACTTAACATCACATCATACGCAGACAACACCCAACTCATTCTTTCCCTCTCCAACAACCCAACATCACCAGATGCAACTTTCAAGTCGGTATGGAAGCCGTCGCCAGATGGATGAAAAACAGCTTTCTATAACTCAACAGCAGCAAAAGCGAAGTGCTCATCATGGGCCCACACCCTGATGCCTGGAACAACACCTGGTGGCCCCTCCCTCGGGCCTCCCGCTCCCACAGACCACGCACACAATCTCAGAATTATCCTGGACTCCAACTCAAAATTGACAGCTAGGTCAACATCATCACCTCCTCCTGCTACCACACCCTCCACCTACTATGAAAGACCTTCCACACTGCCACATCAGCCAACACCTACGGACCCTACACTGGCTGCCCGTCGAGATGAGAATCACCTTCAAGCTTCTCATCCAAGCACACAAGGCCCTCCATAACACTGGACCCAGCAACCTAAACCACTGCCTTCCGTTCCACGCCCCCCAACGTTCTCTCACCTTGACCCAGCTCTACCTTGCTACGGTACCTCGGATCAAGAAAACCAAAGTAGGATGACCCTCCCACTCCCTCCTCGCAGTAAAAGCATGGAACTCCCTTCCTCTCCACCTCTGACAGACCACATCGCTCTCTAAGTTCCTAAAGGACCTCAACACCTGGCTCTTCAATGGAACTAAGTGATCACCCTCCAGATTGCTGCAGCCCCCTCTCCACCTTTCCCCCCTCCCTTCAGCGCCTTGAGACCCGTCCCGGGCTAGTAGTTTGCACTTTCCAAGCCCATGATTGATTGATTGATTGATTGATTGATTGACACCAGAAACATCAGGACAATCATTGACAACAAGCTCACCATGAAATCACAGATCAACACCATGTCCTCTGCCAACTTCCTCATTCTGTGCCTGCTGTGTAAGATCTTCAAGTGGCTATCACTAAACACGAGACACACAGTGACACAAGCCCTTATCACCAGCTGACGGGATTAGAGCAATGCCCTCTATGTAGGAATCACAGAACACCTTCTAAAGAGACTTCAGACAATACAGAATGCCTCAGCCAGACTCGATCTCGGCCTTATCTGACGAACCGACATCACACTCCTCCTCAGAAAACTCTACTGTCTCCCCGTACAGAAGAGATGCCAATTCAAGCTGCTGGTCCACACACACAAGGCTCAACACAACCAAGGACCCCCTTACATTAACCACCACCTGAACTTCCACCAACCACTGAGAAGACTAGGCTCTGCCTCCCCTTCCCTACCGAAGCAGAAGTGGAGGGCGCTCCTTCTCCCACATCACAGCAAAGTCCTGGAACAGCCTCCCCACACAACTCCGAACCATTGCCTCACTTCCAGAATTTCAAATGGCTCTGTATGAATAAGCCTCCGGGTCTTGCAAGCGTATTTAAATCATGATCGGTTGAGTGGTCGGCATATTTGTAAAAGGTGTCCAATTATGTGTATATACATGCTCCCCAAAAATGCACTTGCACCAGCCAACACTTTTTTCTCCATAGAGAAAATATTTTGTTCTTGTGGAAAAACTGATTACTCTTTGTTTTTAATTAACAATTTTATGTGATCTACGGAATCAGGTAATGACTTCACCTTGAGAAATATGCTTAGTTTGATAAACAAATGATGCAGGCTCTTTGCATTTTTTTAAAGAGTTTTGTAGAGCTTAAAGTAGACCCGAAGATATCAGGTATGACAGCGCTTTCCATGAGCACCAGTTTCGTTACAGATGTACAAATTCATTTTTGGCACAGGGAGATTAAGTTATTTGCCCAGAATCACAGGATGTTGAGCGTCACTGCAGAGACAAGAACCCGGTTTCCCAGCTTTGAGGACGACCGCTCTAGCTGTTAGGCTACATCCTCATTAAACTATTCTTTCACAAGATGGCAATGTGGTGAGACCTTATTTACATAGAATACCAAGGGTTTTGGAAATCGATAAACCTCGGTGGAGGAGACAAAAAGTCCGGAATCAGATCTAACAATAGGTGTATGGACATCTGTCTCACTGACGTGGAAAGGATTCGCCTGTAGGATATGGACACTGGGGAATAGTGGCACAGGGCGACTTGCTGCGCTGCCCTGCGTCACAGGGAAAGAGCGGGAATGCAACGTATGTCCCCAATATGGTGTATTCCTGTCTTTTCTGCCGGTGCTTGCGCCGTTTTGGCAGCCTAGCACCATCCCAGGTCCCCTGACACCACGGTGCACAGGTGACTGCGTTTTCGGCAGGATTGTTTTTGTGTAGGAAGGAGCACCTTCCTGCACAGAAATATTCCCAAGAGTTGTTTTCCTCTTTCCATGTGTTATGTTATGTTATGTCAACCCCTTCGCTGCAGGGGTTATTTTCCAGCTGTGCTGGCGGGGAGGGGGGCGCGCATGGCGCCCGCATGCTCATGACGAGCTGAGCTCGTCATGAGGCACGGCGCTCCTGTGCTCATGACGAGCTCAGCTCGTCACGGCCACACCCGTTCCCGTGGAACGCTCAGCACAGCAGGGGAATTATCCCCGCATGCGAGCGTTCCACGGCTCATGTCGAGCTGAGCTCGTCATGAGCACCAGGATGCCGTGGCTCATGATGAGCTCAGCTCGTCATGAGCATGGAAGGAGTTAATCTTTATTTGTTGAGCGCACGTACACCAGGTTGGTTTCTTGGCGCTGTTCTAAGGTAATTAGGCTGAGATGGAAAGATAGATCTGCTTTAATAGACTAAGATGTTCACAGTAAGCCTGCTTGAATAGCCAAGTTTTTAGTAGTGTGCGGAACTGCATGAGGTCTGTGCACGCTCATGTGTGTCTTTTCATGTGCGCTGCAAAATGCAGCACAAGTGGAAAGAGGAAAAAGACGAGAAATAACTATATTTTTCCTCATTACAGGTGCATCTTTTTGGTGTATTCCCAGGTTTGGTAAATCTGTGAGTGCATCACAACCATAGGATTTGCGTGCGAACATCCACCGCAGCGCCTATGGAACAGCTCCCATGCGCAAAGCAATCCAACGCAGCGATTTGGGCTGCGTTGCATGACTTCATATTTATGAAGTCTTTCAATGCCATGCAAAGTGGCTTAGTGTGGCTTCATAAATATGTCTTGGAGCTTTCAGTCATACATGTACCATGTTGTCTGGTGCAAGCATGACGCACGGCCCACGTAAATATGCCCCACAGTATTCATCACCTTGCACTGATCAATGGAGGACCCCAAGCAGGGAAAGCTCCAGGCTGGAGAAGACACAGGAGTAAGGGTAGCCTCACTCCCAGAGGAGATAGCGCTGGGTGCCCGGCAGCTCCCTCTCGGCTCATGCCCTCTTAGAGGTACCAAGGCTAGGGACATGCCAAGCCGTGCCACCCATCATCACCTGTGGAGGCAGGAGGCTTCCAACATTGAGGATCTTCTAGTCACTCCTTCCCTTAAAGCTCAATGGTATTTACTCTACTCTTGAGAGCCTGATGATTGTTATGGGCTTATGCTGGTTCTGATCCACCTATTACTTCTGCCCCAGAGTTGTGTACTCTGTTCATTTTGCTCCTCCCATGTGTCTCAGCTGGTTATTATTTGATTCAAGTTTTGTAAACTGTTCCTTGACATTCTCCACCTACCCACCATGATTTACCCTCTTGAGTAACCCATTGTTTTCATGTCATAGGTTTGTTGTTTTCTCCTCTTGTCACTACATCATTCATCAGTATAGCGCTTTAATGTCTTCGGGCCAGGTTTGTGCTACATAAAATGGAGTAAATTAGCTTGGAGGCCTGGGCACCCAGATCCCGAGGCTACAATAAAAGCAGAAGGCACACTTGGAGAACCAGGGTTGGACCGGAGGCCGCTTGTCATCCATTCCATCTGAGGCTAAAGCGAGTAGTGGCTATAGGTGGGGCAAGTGGGCAACAGGAGCCTGAATACACCTGGTGGGCATTTAATATTGATTTGAGTGGAATGGAAAGCTAAAGAACAAATGGATTCTATTGCTACTAACAATTAACTAGACAACTATAAGTCCTAAGCTAAAAAATTACAAAAAAATACAATACCTCAGCACACCCTTTTCATTATTTCAGTGAATAGTAGTCTCAATATTACTTGACACAATTTTGGCAAACTCAGTGCCCTATATGATATAGTCCAGAAAGATAACTAAAGTCTTCAAAAAGTATTGATATGATAGTCCAGACAGGTCTCCTTGGATTGAAGTTTGTTTATTGTCATATATCACTGGAAGCAAGCAGCCGACGCGCGTTTCGCCCGCAGGGCTTTTTCAAGGCTGCGAACAAAGTATTGATACATGTCCATCAGGCAAATATTCACTTCCATTGAATTACACTAAAAAGTGTACTTCTCCAGTTCATGCAGAATCACACGTGGTTCCTATTCGTTACCTGGGCCATCCCGTGATATGTGCTGGGATGTACACCATTTTATATTCACAATACACCCTGGTGCGCATGAACTCCCAGATTACACCCAACTGCAATGGTGGAAGTATGAAATTTGCAAAAAGTGATAAAGAATGAGGAGATTATTTAAAGAGCCAGGACGATTCGTGTAAAATGTGATGTGTTAAGAAAATAGTAAAATAGGAAAGTATTCTGCTAAATATCTATAAAAGTTAAAACCATATAAAAAAGGATAGCCTCTATTTCGTGCTGAAGAATTTTTCTGCTGCCACAATATATCTCACCTCGTAGTTTACTTCCTTCTAATGTGAAAGATCCACGAAAACTATTTCCAGAAATCAGTATTTAAGAATCCAATCAGTCACACCTTAGGAAATGGGTCTGCTTTATGTCATTTGTTCTGAAAATGTAATATGGCCATCTGTTATTAGCTATAATCTTAAAAGAATGGGGTCCAATAATATTCAAACTAAGTTCAAAAATTAGAAAAACTTCACACTAGTTGGAACAGATAAATGAATGTGTTCCATCATCACATAGTCCTGACTGCAACATACATTAATATTCTTTTAGTACCCCTATTATGGGAAACAAAATCACTCATAAAATTGCTAAAATAGCAGAACAAAGTCTTACCTATGTTGTATTAAAACTATGTCCAATAGGAGGGAATATATTCATTTCCTTTCCGAGTGTAGGAGCCAAAATCCCAATATGTATGGCATCCAATCCCAAGGTATGGGTGTGATTTTTTGAATCTTGATAAATCCAAGACAGAATCTGTGTCAATAATTAAAGTATATATATTAGAAAAAAGACCTGTGAAAGACGAATATATATAGAGTATTCTAATGGTATCCCAAAAACGCTTGTGCGAAAGAAATTATTGCTACGAGCGATTCATGTATCAGGAGAGAGGCGTGGGTCCTTCCTATGAAAACTTTTTTATCAACATAGACATATTGCAAGAAAACGACACCGTACTTTAACGTGCGTTGTAAGAATACCCATGTGGGTCTCTAATTACTTCCCGAGGAGTACCAAGCCCTACTTGAAGTAAGGACTTGCATATCGTACCTAGTTCCCCCACCGAACTTAACACCACGATTCAAACAGCATTTTGACGGCAGATAGAGCCTTCGAAAGGTCATGGACCCATAAATTAGATATCCCGACAGTTTCCTCTTACCTCTTAGATACCAGCGGGAGCAGTGTAACGCGCCCAAATGGATCCAGTCCAAACACGGGTTGCCGGTCAGTGTCCCCAGTTTAAATGCGTATTGTGAAAGCGTCCCAAGTATCATTAACACAAACGAGGGACTCCTATACCGCAGTTAGGCGAACAGTACCATGAAATTGGGCGCCATCATTAAACGTGCAACCTAGATGGCGAAATGCATGATAATAGCTAAGAAGGTTAAGTGAATATCAAAAATGAAGGATAATCAATAAAAAATCCGAAAGGCAATTGTTAGCGGCGTCCTCATATTTAATATCTGAAGAGAAACACCACTGACTCGATTGGCTCACATAACAAAGAATAATGTGTAACTGAATATTCCCTCCTATTGCGATGCCGATTTTGGCAGGAAATGGGTTCTCACTGGTCAATCTCACCACTGTCTTAAAGGAGTAAATAAAATTCATTCCACCAGCACAGAGGACGAATACTGGAATTCCATGTTTACCATTACAATCTATTATCTCTATTATAAGAGTCTTTTTTGTCATTTCGCAAAACTCAAAAGAGAGAAAAAATAGAAATATAATGCACGTCATATTCAGTGATCTTCCCGACCTAGTTGACATTGTTTCCAGTATAAAATTATCTCAACAGTCCACACTCTGGATGCATGAACAGACATATTTCATCTATAAGCAGATATGAAATGCATTCAGATAAAGAAATGGATTGACACTGTTGAGATAATTTTATACTGGAAACAATGTCAACTAGGTCGGGAAGATCACTGAATATGACGTGCATTATATTTCTATTTTTTCTCTCTTTTGAGTTTTGCGAAATGACAAAAAAGACTCTTATAATAGAGATAATAGATTGTAATGGTAAACATGGAATTCCAGTATTCGTCCTCTGTGCTGGTGGAATGAATTTTATTTACTCCTTTAAGACAGTGGTGAGATTGACCAGTGAGAACCCATTTCCTGCCAAAATCGGCATTGCAATAGGAGGGAATATTCAGTTACACATTATTCTTTGTTATGTGAGCCAATCGAGTCAGTGGTGTTTCTCTTCAGATATTAAATATGAGGACGCCGCTAACAATTGCCTTTCGGATTTTTTATTGATTATCCTTCATTTTTGATATTCACTTAACCTTCTTATCTATTATCATGCATTTCGCCATCTAGGTTGCACGTTTAATGATGGCGCCCACTTTCATAGTACTGTTCGCCTAACTGCGGTATAGGAGTCCCTCGTTTGTGTTAATGATACTTGGGACGCTTTCACAATACGCATTTAAACTGGGGACACTGACCGTCAACCCGTGTTTGGACTGGATCCATTTGGGCGCGTTACACTGCTCCCGCTGGTATCTAAGAGGTAAGAGGAAACTGTCGGGATATCTAATTTATGGGTCCATGACCTTTCGAAGGCTCTATCTGCCGTCAAAATGCTGTTTGAATCGTGGTGTTAAGTTCGGTGGGGGAACTAGGTACGATATGCAAGTCCTTACTTCAAGTAGGGCTTGGTACTCCTCGGGAAGTAATTAGAGACCCACATGGGTATTCTTACAACGCACGTTAAAGTACGGTGTCGTTTTCTTGCAATATGTCTATGTTGATAAAAAAGTTTTCATAGGAAGGACCCACGCCTCTCTCCTGATACATGAATCGCTCGTAGCAATAATTTCTTTCGCACAAGCGTTTTTGGGATACCGTTAGAATACTCTATATATATTCGTCTTTCACGGGTCTTTTTTCTAATATATATACTTTAATTATTGACACAGATTCTGTCTTGGATTTATCAAGATTCAAGAAATCACACCCATACCTTGGGATTGGATGCCATACATATTGGGATTTTGGCTCCTACACTCGGAAAGGAAATGAATATATTCCCTCCTATTGGACATAGTTTTAATACAACATAGGTAAGACTTTGTTCTGCTATTTTAGCAATTTTATGAGTGATTTTGTTTCCCATAATAGGGGTACTAAAAGAATATTAATGTATGTTGCAGTCAGGACTATGTGATGATGGAACACATTCATTTATCTGTTCCAACTAGTGTGAAGTTTTTCTAATTTTTGAACTTAGTTTGAATATTATTGGACCCCATTCTTTTAAGATTATAGCTAATAACAGATGGCCATATTACATTTTCAGAACAAATGACATAAAGCAGACCCATTTCCTAAGGTGTGACTGATTGGATTCTTAAATACTGATTTCTGGAAATAGTTTTCGTGGATCTTTCACATTAGAAGGAAGTAAACTACGAGGTGAGATATATTGTGGCAGCAGAAAAATTCTTCAGCACGAAATAGAGGCTATCCTTTTTTATATGGTTTTAACTTTTATAGATATTTAGCAGAATACTTTCCTATTTTACTATTTTCTTAACACATCACATTTTACACGAATCGTCCTGGCTCTTTAAATAATCTCCTCATTCTTTATCACTTTTTGCAAATTTCATACTTCCACCATTGCAGTTGGGTGTAATCTGGGAGTTCATGCACACCAGGGTGTATTGTGAATATAAAATGGTGTACATCCCAGCACATATCACGGGATGGCCCAGGTAACGAATAGGAACCACGTGTGATTCTGCATGAACTGGAGAAGTACACTTTTTAGTGTAATTCAATGGAAGTGAATATTTGCCTGATGGACATGTATCAATACTTTGTTCGCAGCCTTGAAAAAGCCCTGCGGGCGAAACGTGCGTCGGCTGCTTGCTTCCAGTGATATATGACAATAAACAAACTTCAATCCAAGGAGACCTGTCTGGACTATCATATCAATACTTTTTGAAGACTTTAGTTATCTTTCTGGACTATATCATATAGGGCACTGAGTTTGCCAAAATTGTGTCAAGTAATATTGAGACTACTATTCACTGAAATAATGAGAAGGGTGTGCTGAGGTATTGTATTTTTTTGCATATGTGACCCAAGTTTCGCCTTTGGATCTTGGGAGGAAACGACACCTTGGTGGGTAGGTGTTATATACCTTAAGCACCCTCGCCGCAGTAGCAATTGCCTAATGACTGTTTGTCACGATTATATCTGGCATAACAAATTTAAGATGTGCGGCTCAATTTAAGCAAACCCATTCAATTGCTATATAATAAGTCCTAAGCTATAGACAGGCTACCTTCTAACGTAATCAACAGATAGCCAATGATTTGTAAGTGGGAGGTTACAGAAACATTAGATTCTAATGACATTAACAGAAAATTAGCATTTCTTTAGTGAAACCCTACAGAAAAGTTAGCACTAAGTACTGAAAAGTTACAGAAAATGCATTGTAATT
Source organism: Lissotriton vulgaris (assembly GCF_964263255.1). Lineage (NCBI taxonomy): Eukaryota > Metazoa > Chordata > Amphibia > Caudata > Salamandridae > Lissotriton > Lissotriton vulgaris. Next base: position 1,501,806,581 of record NC_141696.1, read on the forward strand.
ATAGGAAAGATTCACCTGCCATTAATAAGTAGGAGGTTACAGAAACATTAGATTCCACTGACATTAACAGCCAATCAGCATTTGATTAGTGAAACCTTACCTTACAGAAAGGTCAGTACTCAGAATTGGAAGGTTACAGAAAAAAGCCTTCTAATTATACGAAAAATTAACCTGGCATTTATGAGTGGTAGGATACATGAACATTACATTCTAATGACATTATCAGCTAATCAGCAATGCGTAAGTAAAACCCTACAGAAAAGTTGAGACATTGCTAATAATTGCAAGGTCATAGAAAAATACATGCTAATAATGCGAAAAAAGGAACCTGGCATTTATAAGTGAAAGGTTGCAGAAACCTTAGGCTCTAATGATATTAAAAGTTACTCAACAATTTCTAAGTGAGTTTTACCGAAAAGTTGTACAGTTCTAACACTTGGAAGTTTACAGAAGAACTTCATTCTAATTATACGAAAAATGAACCTGCTATTTATAAGTGGAAGGTTACAGATACAGCTGATTGTAGTGCTCCCAAGAATTATACAGCCATTTAAAAGATTACAGAATAACATTCTAAAAGGTATTAACAATTAACCAGTCATTAGGCATTGGAAGGTAAGATAAATGCCCATTGTAACAACTTGTGGAGCAAGGCATCGTTTTCCAGTAAAGGGCTCCTACAGATTGACCCTTCGAGCTTTCTCTGGGTCAGTGTATCCTAATAGAAGCGGTTGAAGCAGCCAATGTTCATTAAAGCATGACTCAAAGAAGAGGTAATAGGTTTTTGTGTAATAAGCATTGTAATAAAGGAAATTGTGTGTAACCTGTACCTGTGAGAGAGTCTGAATGCACTTTTGCACAATCTTACACCCTGTGGAAGTGGTGCCTGAGTGTCTGGTGACAGACCCTTTTGTTTAGGTCTGGCGTTAGCCAAGACCTTTTAATTTTACTAAAAGTATATGTATGATATTCTTACTTGAAGTGTCTTTCAGTCACCTCTCATCATCCATTGGTCTGTGGTTGTGTCATTCATATTAGGCTCCCTCTACCTTCCAATACAATATACAGAAAGGGGCAATGGGTCAGCCTAGTTCAGCTACAGGTTAACTTCACTTTGAGTGACTGCATTTTGCTCTTTCTCAAGGAGCAAATCCACACACAAAGTAGTTCCCTTCAGTGGCAATTCTTTTGTTTATACTCTATAGTTACTGTAGTGTTGCCCTTGTGTTTAGAGCCTGATGAGCTAGCTGGAGGCTTCTACCAGACATGAGCACAGGGCACATTCCAGCTTTATCAGCTTCTGTCCCCTATTAACCCGTTCCGGGCTCCCGTCAGCCAACTCAAACGGGAGCACTCCCTCCCCAGTGCTGCGAACGGCCAACGGTCATCGCAGCCTCACCCACTTAATAGAACGTACGCACTGCTGCGGAATGACCGCCGCGGTTAAGGCATTAATGCTGTTTTAAATTCCTTTTGAAGTGACCTTTGTTTATCTGAATGCAGGTATTTCAAATTTAACAGATTGCAGATAGAAAAGTTAAGCCAAAGCAGTGTAGCACTTACCGTTTCACAAGTGGATCATAATAAATATCACCAGTGATCCCACGTTCAACTTTTCATGGCCCCACTGCCTAAAAGCACAACTATTCAATTTACACCACAAAAATTTGTAAAGGAGCGTCCACTGTATTGTTTTGTTTCTGGCCCAAATTCAGGCAATCCAATGATAACAAATATAACAATGATGAACAAGAAGTGAGATTCAATTGTAAGGAGTCTCAAGAATGCTTTCAGAATCCAACTTATATTGATTTTTCAATACATAAAATTTTCCAGTCAGCCCAGCCAATGTGTTTTGTCCTCTATGGACTTCATCAGGGATGTAAATCAAGTTAAAAGATATATAAATCACTCATATATAAGGCATATTTGACATTATTACAAAAACATTTATACATATCTATAAAATCACCCATAGTGCCTTCCGCACCCCAAGACTCTACACGTATTATTCATATTTATTTTTTTAACAGAAAAATTTTTTTTTCATTTTCCATTGCAGTCATCATTAATGCAATATGTACATAGCCCTACACACTACAGTTCCCTGCCTATTTACAAAGTAAAAAAAAAAATTGCATTAAAACTTTTAAGGATTTATTTGCCTTTTTTTACATTTTAATTTATATTACAGAAATACCCTACCTAAATTTGTTGAATCTAAATATCAGTCTGTTATTAATAGTTTCCCATAAAAAAGGTTTTCCCAAAAAAAAACTACTGTACATAACCATTATTGATTGATTGATTTATTGTTAACCGTCTGATTATTTAAAATCATTACAGTAAAAAGCTAAAATTGATGCCCACCCACCCATGCCCTCCCACTCATGCCGCCCCCTCCCCAGCAGTCCCCTCAGCTTTAAAACCCTGTTTCCAATAGTCAATCTTGTGTTGCAAAGTCCATTTTGCCTTTGATCCGGGGATTTAATTCATGTTGCGACAATGTTCAAATCTAAACACTTGGAGTGGCGGGCTAACTCTTCTTTGCCCATGGATGTATTGCCAGCACCTTATTGCCCCATTAATCAGTCTCTGAAATTCGAGAGCTTGTGGAAAGTCATTTATACACTTGCGTCCAAAGCCTGTCTGATCTGGTGAATACATTTTGCCACTCTTGAGAAGTAGTGGGTTTTTGTTTCCGAAAGGCACCGATCTGATTCCTCCTTGCTTGTTCTGCTGCCGGGGTCTCTTAAAATGGGGTGGAGGAGCCTTTGTTGTTCGCTGGTCAAATTGGGGCAGCAACATAATAGGTGGAGCCAGGATTCCCTTTGGTAGTTTCATAGACGACAAGAAACGGCTCCGTCTGCTCGCGCCCATGCTGGATTGAAGTCCGCCGTTCTAAGGGCCGTTAACCTCATAAAGAGGATTTTCCTGCGAGCCTGGGCAGCTAGTGCTTCACATAGGTATTGTTGCGCTTTCCCCATGGTCTAAGATTTGTCCAATGCCATCGTGAGGGTGTTTTGGCAAAGTGCGGTTAAATCCTTTTCATGCGCAATAGAGCTTGCAGTTTGATGATATTTGACCAGGCCTTATGGGGGATGTTTGGTAGAGACAGACTGTTGGATTCGATGTTTAGGGTCCCTATTGCTTTGTCCAGCTTGATATGCCAGGGGGAGTGCTCTTCTCTGAATATTGTTACCAAATGATGTTCGAGAGAGTTATATGGGGCTTTAAGGACTCTGATATAATACTTAATTAGGTCCCACTGGAGGGCCAGTTCAGGTCTACAGAGCCCTAGTTCCAAACGTAACCTGGTGTTCCTTGCGTGCCTGGGTACTTGCAGCACAAACTTGTGGGCTTTGACCTGAGCTGCTGCTATAACTTTGTCTAAGGCTCCGGGAAATGCCAAATGGCCGTAGTTAATGGCCAGGATTAATTTTGCCTTAAGGACCCACAACATGGGGTCTGCTGTTGGGCTGGACAAGCGTTGGCTTAAGCATCTCATTGTTAAAATTACACTGTTGGTTTTGGCAATGTAAGTGTTTTACATGAGTTGCGGGTGTTGCCCTATCGTGTAGCCAAACCCCAAGATAATTATAGGCTGTGGTGGTCCCTATTTGGTGATCTCCCAAATTACGGACTGCTTGTTTTTTGTGGGGATATCTGCCGAATATCATTATTTTTGTTTTACTCTGGTTGACTGTCAAATGATTTTCCTTATTATACTTCCCCAGCTCTTTTAATGCTCATGGGAAGCCCACCCTTGGGTGAACCATCACTACAGTATTGTCTGGGTACTGAAGAGTCGCCAATCTCACAGTGCCTAGTCTCAGTAGAACTAGACTTGCCTCTTTCAGAGCTCCCCCCAAGTCTGCTATACAGAGGTCAAATAATAGGGGGGCCAAGACACAGCCCTGCTTCAAACCAATGTTAGTTTTGACTCTATCTGTTAATGCTGTAGGGCTTATCTTGACTTGTACCCAGGTCCCCTCATGAAGGGATATGATGGCTTTCAGAAGCTTTGATGGAAAGCCCCATGCTGACAGTTTTCCCCAGAGTGTACCCCTATCAACTCTCTCAAAAGCTGTGCTGTAATCTATAAAGCAGCAAAACAGCGGCAGGTGCCTGTCTTTCACAGTTCGTTTTGAGAGGTAGGCCAGGGCCATGATGTTACCCGTTGTTGAGCTATTTGCCCCATAGCCGGTCTGGTAGAATGGAAGTATCTCGTTGTTATTAGCCCAAACCTCTATTTCTCTCAATAATAGTTTAGCATAGGCTTTGGCTTCTACATCGAGCAGGGCCACAAGCCAATAGTTCGCGGGGTTGGAGTGATCGCCTTTCTTATGAATGGGAAAAAGGACCGATCCTTTCCATGATTGAGGTAATATTGCTGTTGAGTAAGCAAAATTGAATAAAGCAGTGAAGATTGAGGCAAAGAAGGGTTGGACTGATTTAAACGGCAGGACTGGAATGCCGTTAGGGCCTAGTGCCCCATCGTTCCTCATTTTCCTGATCTCCCTTGTTATTGCTCCTTCTGTGAAGCCATTAACCTCGATCAACATTTGTCCTGCTTCATATATATGCTTGGGGAGAGTGCCTGTGACTATTTACAAGGTGTTTTTAGGAAGGGTAAACTCGGCAGCTCATATTCCTCTGGTGTATAAACCCCTAATTACTTGCGATGTTATTCTCCTTGCTCCTAGACTGGGATCGAAGGCGGTTTATATACCTCCATAATTTGGCGTTCTTTTCCTTTAACAGGGCGAATACTGTGAGCCATTTTTGTTCCATTTCTTTCCTCTTGTACACGCCTACTTTCCTCTGGTAGACGGATGTCAATTCTGCTATGGAGGCCCCTCTGCCGATGTTCCTCTTTTTTTCCTTCTTCTGAGTGCCTCCATAAGAGCACCTTTGCTTTGACTCAGGCTCTTCGGTTTCTTAAGCTTCATTGAGGGGGGTCCTTGTGGGAAAGTATTTTTTACAATGATTTTTGAACAGCTTCCCCCAGAAGGTCGTCTGTCAGGACTTCCCAGAGACCTATGGCCTCTGATGATCTCCCGCAGTCGACGAGCTTGCCACATTAGTGCCCACTCCTGGATTTTTCCTTCGAGTTTGGTTGTCCACTTTTTTTTTTTTGGTTGATGAAGAACATCTTTATTATAATTGCTACACAAGGACACAAAACTGAACAAGTCCAGAACTTCAGAATCTCAAACAATCATAGTATCCTGTCAAGGTAACCGCAGCTTGAAGCTAACTGAAAGTCTTTCCAAGACACGGGCGAACGCTTCCGAGACAAAGGTTGACACAATGTTCGGGTTCTTCTGCAGTAAGCCATATTCATCAGTCCAGCTATATGTAGTTCCAGCTGTTCTGGGCCAGGAGTGTGGCAGGTGACATCCGGCAAACACTTCATAGTTCCATTAAGAAGCTCTATGCTCAGATTTGCACCCCCGTAGCCGAAGAAGCTTATTTGGACCTCTGCCTCATCTTTCCCCTTTTACGCTTCAGCCTGCACATACGCTTCTTCCTCCACTTGGCTCTCATTTCCTGAGGATCAGCCTTCCAAGATGGTGCCAATGACAAGAGAGCAACTTTGGTTGTCCACTTTATTCTTTTAAGAGCTCTAAAATGTTCATCCCCTGCGGATTCTCCCATCACTTTCTGGAGATGTGCTGATCCATTCCTAGGTTAAATGTTGCACATAGAGGTCTATGATCGCTTTCCCCTCTATCGTCTACCGTCAGCTTATCAGCCGATTCTCGTTGATTAAAATATAGTCCATAGTGGATATATTCCTAAATGATGGCTTGGGGCACCACAAGGGTGATCGTAGATTCTTCATGAAGTTAGTTGAGCAAAGTTTAACATTTTTAAAAAGAGAGAGCAATGGGCCCACCTTGTGCCCTTTGTTTTGATTGCCAGGAGCCCTTTTCAAACCTCTCAAATTAAAATCACCTGCAATGATTACATTATAATGCTGGTTTAATTAATATTTCCTCCAGCGTGGTGGTGAATAATTCCATACTGGCTGCAGTCAGTGCCGGATTGATAAAGCAATTTGTGAGCAGCAAATTAAATGGCTGGCGGCCCTCCCTTAACCCAGTAATTATCATTACTTGCAGGTCTGAAGAGTTTACTATTATTTCTGTAGATTTAAGTTTACGCGCATGGCTTATGAAAATTGAAAGACCCCGGAGGGGCGTCCAAAGATGTTATTTTATGTTGCATTTATCCGATGGTCATGGAAGCCTGCTATGGGAGTTGATGTCATTGACCAGGTTTCTTGGCAGCATATGATATTCCCTTTTGCGAGGTAGTCCTGTACTTCCTTGTTCCCTGCTTTTTTGTTTAACCCTGCGATGTTCCATGATATGAGATTTAATTCTTGATGGAGGTCGGAGTTGTAACCTTGATGTTGATCTTCCTGCACCGACATTTCCCTTTCTGCTCTGGGGGAGAATTGACTTTGGCTAGGGTTGCTGTTGCCAATTCTCACCACTTGTAGCCTGCTTTGATTGCCCCATTTACACTCTTCGCAGATTATCTCTTTGAAAGATGGAAATATTTATTGGTGTACTAGGGCGTTCATTGGTGTTTCCCTTCGTTTTCTGTTGTGGTTAGTGCCTTTCAAGGTTGATGCGGCACCGGCCTCTCTCTTTGAGGTATCATGACGGAGGGATATTTAGGTCGGGTGGGTTCTGTTACTTCTATGCCCCAGCTTTCTAGTTGTTGGGCTTCTCCAAGAACTGCCCGTTGAAGAGAATGTTTGCTAAACCCAGGAGGGTTGAATCACCATGGCTGTCTCCTTGTGACCTTTTGAACTTTACCCACTCTGTGTTTTCAGAGGGGATCTGAAACAGGGACATGACAAGGCCAAAAATTCTTAGGATATCAGTTCGGTTTAGGATGTCATGGGGGCCTTCCATTTGGTACCCAGGGGTACCACATGGTATATTGTGGGTGTTTCCTCAAGGTATTTCTCCCCCCCCCCAATGCTCTGGTTGCATGATCTCAGACGTTGGGGGGGATGTTGGAGGTTCGCCAGTGTTGTTCACCTTCAGCCCTATTGTTGTTTCCCATTCAGCTTTTTTTTGTCTTCTGCTCTATCAGGGGAGGTGTAGTACGCTCCTTTGGGCCTTAATGACCCTCCATTTCCAGAAGGTCATAGAGCCTTATTTGTGTGGCGGCGTCCTCTTTATCCAAACTGACCCTATTTGTTGTCGCCTGGGCCGCCATTGATGTTGACCCAGCTGGTTGTTGTAGGTCCACCTGGTACGCCTTATCCACATGGTCCCTGCCGTGTTGCGCCAGACCATCTCTTGCTCTTCCTTCAGCCTTATCTTTGTCTGCCAGTATAACCTGGCTCTTAATCTTCTGTTTGAAGTTAAAAATCGGGTAAAATGGCAGTGAGTTGCTTTTCTCCCCGGGTCAGTCACTGTTCAGCATTACCGGCACGACTGATCTTCTTTTAATTTTTGATCTCTTCAGCTATTTCTTCAGCTTTTTCTTCGACCTCCTTGTTAGAGGGGCTTCTGATCTGAATTCTACTTCCCCCTCCATGGTCACTTTCTGCTCTTTGGCTTCCTTTGTGTCTGGGATTGCCGGATTTTCCTTGGTGTCGCTCTTTGTCGGGGGTGCCAGGGTCTCTAGGCTATTGCGTCGCACCGCCATGAACGTTTTGGTGTGAGGAAACTCGTAATATGCTTGGTGGGACCGCAGCAGACCCGCCAAGCATATTGCAGCCTCAAGACCACCGTGCCACTGCCAGGAATCTCTGATCCCTGGTGGTTGCGGTGGTACCAGGGATTCTTAGGCTATGTAAAATTGAGTGCATTTTCTTCAGCTTGTCTCGAGGTGCACATAATAGTCTAATTTCTCAAGCACAATATCCAACTAACAGGAGAGTGATATCAATCATTTTATTGTTTCCACAAAACAGTAAATAATTCTTAGGCCCAAATCTTTGATTTATTTATTTATCTATTTATGTATGTATTTATTAATATATGTATGTATTTATTTACAGAGTTGTATGCAGCGCTTGCGGAAGCTTCAAAGTGCTCCAATACAAATGAGTTTTATTCATGTGGGAATTGCGGGTTGTGAGGTTGTTGAGAGAGTGGAATGGTTGATCAAGTAGCACACACAGTGATGTAGGGGCAGTAAAAGCTAGCCAAAGAAAGAATGGCATGGGTTGCAAGGGTTAAATCTTACATCAAGGGTACCGAAGCATTAGCCAGGGGCAGTGACATTCACGTGTTGACCTGCAGTCACATGTATGCTCACCTTAGTCTCTATTATTGTACAACTTATCTACAAGATCACAACCTCTTCCCCTTCCTCTGAAATCATACCCTTGCAACCTAACAATATCTCATCTCCTCTAGCTCAATTACTAATCCCATCAACCATATGCATGGACTCAAAGGTTCCCACCCCCACCAATGTTCACAACTAACTCCTATTTATTTATTCTGCCACAAAGAAACTGGAGTGAATGCATGGAATGGTTTTCTTGGGCACACAAGACTTATCCCGACAGCCAGCAATAACCAATAATACTGGACTAACTTCTAACCTTGATGTCCGTACCATCCTGGCATAAAGCGCTTCAATGCCTTGTTTGGAGTAGCAAGCGCTACATCAAGGTAATTACAATACATTTGGTTCACAGCATCAGTAGCCCTGGTGCATACGAAGTATAGAAGTGTCACTAAGTAACATCAAAGATTTGTATATAATACAAAAATGTTTTATATGGTTAAAAACAGTTGGTTGTGGCCCTCAACAATTTTTTTCAGTTAATGGCGTTCATTTTATATTATTATTTCTATTTGATAAGCTATAGTCAATGTAATGTCTGGGCAGTGTGTGGGGAAGGGTCTCCAATGCAGGACCCTATCACAGCGAATGACACTGTAGTGCAGGGGTCTCCAAACCGGTCCTGGAGGGTCGGATCCATGCCAGATTTTTGGGATATCCCCATTGAGATACATGTAGTAATTGTAAAAATCTGGCATGGATACGGCCCTCCAGGACCGGTTTGGGAACCCCTGCTGTAGTGGGAAACAAGGTGCTAAAGAGGGGGGCAGGGTGAGGGTGAATTTTTCTTTTGAACTCAATCCTTATGTACAGTACACCCCTTCTAAAGGCATGGAGGTTCACTGTGGTGACACCTTGTCACAATTGTTTGATTTTCTTAACAAATTACACTAGCATACATTATATTAGCATTTTTAAAACGTGATTTCCATGTTATAATTAACCCTCGTTAAAATGGGTTCATGTTAAGCTAGCTATAGTTGATGTAAGCCTCAGTTAAAATAATTACTTTCAAACTTTCAAATGTGTCTTTGACTACCATGCCTTATCACATTGTCTCAGAAGCAGAGCTGCAGTAATTAACTCTGGTAAATTGTAGACAATGTGTTAGTATTTGTGTAAAATGTTTATACTTTCAAGTTTCACCCAAACCCATATAATGAGTATTTCTGCACCTATGTTGGGAACAGCCTGTGTGTGAGCCGGTTGCAGCTGAATGATATGAAGGTCGTGAAGCTGAGAGCCTGTTTTTGTGTGATGTCTGTAGAACAGTAAAGAACAACCCCTTGTCAAGGTAATAGTGAAATATGATTGGTTCCTGTCTCTGGGGAACTGTCGGATGAGTTTCAATTTGTTGAATCATGTGGTTTAATTGTGCATTGCTAAGCTAGACAGCTTTAGATTGCTCCTGTCCACTTCTGGGTGCAGATGTGAGAGTGGGTGTCCCTTCCTCTCTTGAAACCCTGCACCCACTTGGCCCTGCTCGTGGAGTTTAACTCTCGAGCAAGTCTATTCTCTTTGTCTCACTCGAACTCCATTTGGTTCTATTTTTAGAGGTTTTACTTGCTGCCACCAGCTGCTTACCTTTGTCCCCAACCTCTCTTCAAACTTTAGGATAATTTGCCTCAGTTAAGCTGATTCTTATTTGATTTGAATATGACTAACTTTAAATTATCTATGTTTGTATTTGCTATTTTTACCAGCTTTGGAGTATATCAAACTTTGCTGTAATCAAGTGATTATTGGTTTATGACTAACCTGACTGATTTGAGGTTTTTTTTTTTTTTTTTTTCTGTTCCTCATTTCAACCATGGCTGAACCATCAGAACCGTGGGCTCGAAAGAGTGTGACTTGGAAGACTAAAATGCTGTCTCAGTACATGACTGGTGGGGGTCGGTCGTTTAAGAGGGAGCGCCAAGACCCTACAGCTAGATTAGCTTAACGCTAAGTCACAACCCCTTTAACAATATAAGATGGAACTTGCCATTAGCCAAATTATACCACCACCTATGCCACAATTGACCTTAGGTATGAAGGACAGATGTGAATAAGCAAAAAGGAGTTCGACATGGCTTCGTAATCATTGGAACTGGGGAAAAAAAAAAACCCCAGTTTCTACTTATCCAGACCAATCGAGTTTCAACCAAAAAGCTCTTTTTTCTGGTTTACCTCCTCTAGATAAATCTAGTTTCGATATAGAAAGCATGGAGGAACTCCAATCTTGTAATGTCGGGGGGGAGGCCTCTTTCCAACGCTTACAAATCTCTCGTCGAGCCACCAAAATTGAGTAGAACAAAAGGTTATTATTTGCACTACGCTTTTTGTCGTTTACTCCAAAGATTACGAGGCCTAGATCTATATTCACAATGGTGCCTGTAGAAGATGTTAGTCTATTGCTTATTGATTGCCAGTAAGATGTTAAATGTGGGCAATCGTGAAACATATGTGCATCTGAGGCTTCGACTTGACCACACCGAGGGCAGGCCACTGGTTTACCAGGTGAGAATTTGGACAGCCTCTGGGGCGAATAATAAGCCCTATGGAGGGTAAAGAAGTGGTTTCTACGCAGCCACGCTGGTTTTACAATATCCCATAACACAGTAAAGGATGTTTCCCATAGTTCATGCAGATTAGTTATCGGCAATAGACGACCCCAAAGATGATCTGGAAGGTGGAATATTCCGTCTATTTCCTCTAAGATTAAATTGTAGAAATGGGAAACCTCTTTGGTTTTTAGGGCATTGTCAAGTAGGGAGGATTCTAGTTGGCTGATACCACCCAATGAGGGGATTAGTTGGCGGGTGGAGTCAGATTTTTGTGCTGCCGCCCAACTAGAGATCTGGAGAAATTTGAGTCTTGATAGGTTTGAGCCTACCCTACTCACTAGATGTTCCCAGGAGTACATTTCCCCTTCAAAAAAGAGATCTCCCCAAGTCAAAATCCCAGCTTCTTTTAGCAGGCTTATCAATGCATCTTTAGTCCATTCAGGTGGATCTGGAAGATCCCATATAGGAGAACCGTTGGAATAGTAGCCTATTTTGGTAGTAATTCTAAGGTTGTACCAGGTTCTTGCTAGGCCCTGTAGTATCTTCAACTTGATTTTCTTAAAAAATGTTGGATCTCCAAACTTGCATAAAAATCCTGTTTGATTTAAGCCTTCACATTTTAGTAGTGTAGAAAACATAAGGCCTATGCCCTGATCATTTGGAGTTTTAAATAGGATTCGAGCATGTGCCAACTGAAATGCCCAGGCATAGATTTGGATATCAGGGCCAGACAGACCCCCCTTCTCCCTACGGCACCTTAGTTTATTCCAAGAGATTCTTACAGACTTATTCCTCCATATAAATGAAGTGATGTCACTTTGCATCTTTGCTATCATTTTCTTCTCAAAGTAAAGTGGTAAACTGTTGAAAATAAAGGTCAATTTAGGCAGGATGGACATCTTGACCAGATTCGAGCGGCCTAAGAGCGTCAATGGGAGATGTCTCCAAGAATTCATTAAGTTCCTGCAATCTTTGGCTACCTGGGTAAAATTTATGTGGGCAATCTGGTTGATATCATTTAAAATCTTAATACCTAAATATCTCATATTGTCACAGGGTTGTACTGGAAGTGTCGTATTAGTGATGTTCCATACCATTACCTCTTATTATACCATGAACCTTCAGCCTCGGTCTTGGTCAACGGTGGGCTGTCGGAACCCTTTTCCATTACAAGAGGCACCTGGCAGGGCTGCCCGCTCTCGCCCTTACTTTTTCATATATATATGGAGCCTTTCGCCCAATTGATTCGTGAAGAAATTAACATCGCTCCATTTAGTCACAGAAATTGGGAGAAAAAAGTATCTCTATACGCGGATGATCTCATGATTTTAACATCTGATATCAACACAGCATTCCCATTAGTAATTAATCTGGCACAAAAATTCGGCAAAATTTCCGGCTATGAAATCAACTGACTGATTTGAGGTTGTAACCTTAATAATCTGCTAATAAACCTTTGTGGTCTTGCAAATCTACTACTCTCTGTCGCCCTTGTGGGACAAAATGTGCTTTACTGTCAATAATATCTTATTGAACCATTGATGTTATGCCTCAATTTAAGACGAAGATCCATCCACCGAGTGCCAGAATTGCACCATAGTTTTTGCACAGTGCAAATCCCATCCCTGACTCCATCAATTGATAGAGCTCAGAAAGTAAAATAACTGCAGATAATTTCCAATACCGACCCCTCACTCTTTCCTCAAGTCAGTAGAGTAGTTTGTGGCATTGACCTTCAGTAATCCATGATCAGGAAGATGCCAGTGTTAATGCAAATCAATAATGCAGTGGAACTGACAAGTGCAGGTGTTGAGGGTGGGCAATATTACGGTAATGTTACCTATACAGGACTCCCTAAAAAGTTAATGGACAGGTTGAAAAAAATGTAAAATCATGGAACTAACTCTGGAAAGACAACCTTCCCAATTAGGATTAAATGCAAATCCCTGTACACCAACCATAGGCCAAATGGAACCGGAGGCTAGCCACCCCTGCCTGGAACATTCGGTCGACAAATCTCCGCCTCATCCAACAACGAACAACAAAGAATGGAGACAAGTCCTGGGTGTGCAGTGTCCAATACTCTGGAAGGCGCTGGAGCTCAGCCTGAGAGCCAAGCCTTTCCACCTCCTGTTCAGAACAAGCTTTTACAATGCAATAGGTCTCGCATTTGCAAGAGTTTGAGTTATTGGCATTTTAATGACAATGGCTTTCATTTATGTGCTTACCCACTGATATGCAGATCTGCATGCACCAAAAAGCAAACAAAAAGAATGAGGGAAATATAATCAAATGTTATCTAATGCGAGTCTTCTGACTAAAAGCCAACACTGACTGGCGTCTCACAGGTGACATGGTCTATGAGCCATTGTGTGTGTTCGGTTTTGTGATCCAGAAGGAAATTATATGTAGAATATAAACGAAAGTGTTTCATAAACTGACACTTTAAAAAGCATCACTAGCTCTTACACATTCATCACCCGCAAAAAATAATTTTAGTGTGTAAAAGTATCAAATTACTGGAAGTGAAGTGAGTTATTCGCTACTGTGGCTCGATTTTAACAATGGGTAAACAAACACTAGGAGCATGCGAAAAACAACAAAACGTCACAGAAATTATAATACAAAAACGTTATACAAATAGTTCCCAGTGGCGCTTTATTTTGGATTTCAAAACAACATTTATCTATTCAGTACTTCTCCAGACTCCCTTTCACAGCTTGAAGGTCAACATGGGTTATATTTAGCAAAATCAAAGAACAGGACGAGAGGTTGCATTTTTACAGTTTTATAAAAGAATAAGAGTTTAGTTCTTTATAAACATTAACTGTTTTTCAAACAGGCTGTGGGCCACTAAACTAGGACCAGGTTTAAGCCTTTTATGCAAGTGCGGTTTGTTTATTATATTCAATTGAGACAAAGAAAGCCATTTCTTCCACATCTGAAAAAAATGCACCTTTCCTACAAAGATGACATAGCTCTTCTGGCATTTGCGTGCAGCTAGCAGACAGGAAGCCAAGAACGTTTGACTTGTGGGCACATTCTTCAAAGTTAATGAGACAGTAGGAACCATTGCAGAGCTCCGCTCCCTGGCAGCGAAGGAAGCTATCCCTAAAGAAATCTGTTACAACACATGTAGGGCCCGATTCACAGAACTAACTTAAGACAAAATCCTAAACCTACTACTTTTGGTATTCACAGAATGCTCTTACTACTTTTGGTATTCACAGAATGGATTTACGACTACTAACTTTACGTCTGCACTCTGGCCGGACATTCCGGCCCGGAGGCGGAGCTTCCAGCTTGGGCGCGGCGCTTGTGGCCCGGAGACGGAGCTTCCGGCCCAGAGGTGGAGATTTCAGCTATGGCTAAATCCCCACCTCCGAGCCGGAAGCTCCGCCTCCGGGCTGGAATTTCCGGCCAGAGTGCGGACGTAAAGTTAGTAGTCGAAATTCCATTCTGTGAATACCAAAAGTAGTAGGTGCATTCTGTGAAAAGTAGTAAGTTTAGGATTTTGTCTTAAGTTAATTCTGTGGATCGGGCCCATAGTGCTTAATGTGAGCACTGTTGTGAACTCGAAATAGGCTTCACAAAAGGGGTGTTTACTGTTCTGTGAGCCAACCATAAGCCCATCAGTTGCACTTATGATCAATGACAGCTGTTGCGGAGCGAGAATCCTGTGGGAGGCAAGATAGGCGTGCTCTACGGTGCCACTCCGTGTGAGCCAGCAGCGCTGCACCCCATACTGTGAAAAGGGAGCAGTGGTGTGAAACTCTCAAGGTTTTCAGCAGCTAAGTGAGCAAACCTTCTGCCTCTGTACGGCTTGTTTGCAGGGACTCCAGGGATATTGGCGCTACCTACTTTCAGGCAACACAACAGCCATGCTCCAGTTGGTAAAGCGAGAACACCGAACTTTTGAAAATGGGAACATGGGCGCCAAAATAAAGAGCTGGATTTTTCCGCTTTTGAAAAGAAATATTTTCAAAAGTTGATTTAGGCGAGTCACGTAGCACAAAAGAAAGGTGTGTGGCTGCTATGTGAAATCCAACACAGTGTGGCACAGTTTAAAGCGCAACATTGCATTTGTGGTGAGCCATGCTGCCTGCTATTCACACACGCTGTGTCCCGGTGATGACTGACGAGAAGGGAGGGGGAGAAGGGAGGGGGGGGTGAGAGCATAGAACAAGGAAAGAGACAACAATCAAACCATTATCAGCGTGGCGCTCGTGAAGAGGCGCAAGGCTGATAATGTATGTATGCGTATCACATTTGTAAATAACATAAAAAGTATTTTGTAAAACAGCGACATGCAGCACAATTCAAACATTGTAAGTTAAAGCGTAACGTTGCGTTTGTGGTGAGGAACGCATAAAGATAGGTGCCTGCTGTTTACACAAGCTGGAGCCCGGTGACTGACGAGCAGGGAGGGGGAGGAGGGGGGTGTGAGAGCGGAGAGCGAGGGTGGAGGAAACAATGAGACCATTAACAGCATGGCGCTCATGAAAGGGCGCTGTGCTGATTATGTATGCGTGTGTGTGTGTGTGTGTGTGTGTGTGATGCTCGACCTCAAAAAAAGTAGTCCCCAAAATAATATATGAACACTCTCAGTGTAGGGAAACTGTAGTTGGTCGGTGCTGCTTCATCCCAAAACGGAAGTGACGTATGGGATTGCCAGCTGAACAGTAAGCGAGATAACAACAGCAATGATTAAAAAAAAAAAGAATGATTACAATTTATAATGCGCAAACAATGACCCGCAGGTATCAAGGCGCCTAACAGAAAGAGGTCAAAAGAAAAATTGCTGCTTTGCTACAGGTACGCTTGCGTAAAAATGTGAGTTTTCAGGGCCCTTTTAAAAGCCTGAAGGGTAGGCAGAGATCTTATTTCCAGAGGAAGAGCATTCCACCAGGTAGGGGCCAAGGTGGAGAAGGCCTTACCACCCCATTTCGCTCTCCTGAAACGAGGAATCGTTAGCAGAAGTCTACCGGAGGACCGCAGGTTTCTGGTGGGGAGATAGCGCAACAGGATGGAGCCTAGACCAGAGGAGCTGTTTCTGGCCAGAGCCTTGTATGTCAGGCATAAGATCTTAAAGTGGATCCGAGCCTCTACAGGGAGCCAGTGTAGCAGCTTTCTAGCTGCTGTGGCTGAGGAGCGCTTGGGGAGGTCCAAGACGAACCTGGCAGCGGCATTTTGGACTACCTGCAGGCGTTGTAGTAGGCCCTTTTATCAGGCCCGCATACAACGCATTGCAGTAGTCAATCCTAGAGCCTATCAGAGCAACTGCTAGTTGTTTCCTGGCCTGAAGGGAGAGGTAATTCCTAATCCTTCTCAGGATATGGATAATGCCCCAGCAGGTGGAGATGGTACGACTAACCTGCTTGCTCATGTCCAGGGGGGGGCAAGCAATGCTAAAGTTCAATGGCAAGCGGCAGGAACAATTACCCTCAATATTGTATTTACTATAGGTCTTGCAGCGCAAGCGCTGTCTACTGCGAGACCTAAAAAACTGGAAACTAAGCTCTGTAAACAGGCTTTCCGCTAACCTTTAGGTTCGACTACAATACCGCTAGAGATGCTTTACTCTACTACCCATGCTTCTTTCAACTCCTTCCTTTCAGCAGTCTGTAGTAACCACAAGACGTTTATAAAACTCCAAAGTAAATAAATAAATAGATAAATAAATAAATGTTACGTGTGGGCCTGCCAGCCAATGAGATGGTCAGAGGACACCACCAGGGAGCATTCCTCATTTTTCAGGTTTATTAATGAGTGCAGAATGGGAACCATGACCTGTCTGTGCGTAGCTACAATTTGTGTAGGTGATGCCCTGTACACATCTAACGTGCTTACCCAGGCATGCCCTTTATCCAATGTGCAAAACCCTGAGTCCGGCGAATCCATAACTCATTGATGGCTACGAGGAAACAGCATTTACAGCTCTGTCAATACCATGCAGGTAGATAAGAATGCGGTTGTTACAAAGACCGTGTTGTTACCACGCGTGCCTTAATATTATTCCTAAGTCCAGCACGCCACATAGTGCAAGTCATTGAAATGCCTTGCGTTGTAATGCCACGCGTGGTAACAACACAGTCGTTGTAACAACTGCGTTGTTACCTACCGCGTGGTAAAAGCACACATTGTAACGTGCTGCATTCATGGCTAGGATGGCACAGTGCCCCTGCCCCTTCCTTGTGTTTTATTAGCCCCAGTGACTCCCAGATATGACAAATAATCTTCATCACTATCATCACCAATATTATTATTATTAGTAGTAGTAGTAGTAATGGTAGTAGTAGTAGTAGTAGTAGTGGCGTTAGTAATATTAATTATTATTGTCGTTGTTGCTGTTATTGCCGATGAAGTTGCTATCCCAATATTATTGTTGATGTCCATGCCAAGATGATGGTTCATAGGTGGTCAGCTACAAAACCAGCTGACACAAGATAATTGAAAGGCTCAGGCCTGCACTGGAAAATGGAAAACACAATGTGGGAGGAAAGTAGAAAATAAAATGGAGAATCACTTTATGGGGCGCTTCTTAGATTATAGCATACTATCACATTGTTTTGTATGTGTTTTCTTACTTTTATATGCTTTGCTCTGAAAAAATATATATTTTTGTATTTTTATTTGACGCTGAACATCCTGTGATTCTGGGCAAATCACTTAATCTCCCAGGGCCCAACAAAAATGAATGTGTCCTCATGTAACAAAACTGGTGCTATGTAAAGCTGTAAAGCGCTCTAATACCTGATACCTTAGGGTCAAGTTATCACTATATAAAACTCCATGAAAGAAATTGGATTTGTATTACTGACTTGATTGATGTAAGAAAAAAGCTAAAAATGAATGAACAATATTAAAGAGTAAAATAACAGTTAAATGGAAGGCTAATATAATTTTTCCTAACTGATATAAACACAGAAGCACAACGATTAATAGAAGTCTAGTGTTAGAAAACAGGGATTTCTCTGCAGACTGGAGGAAATCTGTGAAAATGTGTGAACTGGAAATAGTGGGCAGGTCAAGATCCAGAGAGGAAGAGGCGATGCCTAAGGGCACCTTGATGCCTTCCTAGTATTCCAGCCCTGCCAAGTTTCCCAGGTCCATGCGTGATGTGCTGCTCCAGTCCGGGGTTTTTCTTTGAATTCTGGGACTTGTAGTGTTTATTTCAATTTAATACAGGACTACAAGTTCCACAATACAAAGAAATAAACCTGAACTGGAGCAGCACATCATGCATGGACTTGAGAAACTTGGTAGCTATGGCATTCATTTGAGTATGAAGTCATGTGTGTGCTTGTATGTTTGAGCAGGCGTCCCAAAAGTTCAAAGAGGATTCAAAGACTCTACGGTTCACCTGGGATACCAGGGCTCAAGGTATTTCACAGGAGGCCAATGAAGCTCCCACTGCCGCTGCCAAAAAACCAGTGCCAATGTTACCTACAAATCAGAACACACATGGGGTTCCCCTGGTAACCCCCAGCAGTTTGAATAGAGAGGAAACAAATAATTCAAAGTAGGGAACTTCCTGAGGGAAAGATTGAACAATTTACACAGATACACCAAGTTTCTCAGGTCCATGCATGGTGTGCTGCTCCAGTTCAGGTTTTTTGTTTGAATTCTGGGACATGTAGGCTTTTTTATTGCAATATAAAACAGGACTACAAGTCCCACAATACTAAGAAAAAAAACCTGAACTGCAGCAGCACATCATACATGGACCTGGCAAACTTGGCAGCTTTGTAATCACACAATCCTAAGGGCCTGTTTTCGATGTGCCTACATGGCAGCAGTCTGGGCGCTGAAACGGGTCTCTCACCACAGGTACCTTTTTGGACCCTACTAAAGACTTTTCGGCCAGAGTATACCACAAAAGTATTTTTATTCCAAGCACAACTGAGGCACTTGGCCCAGCAGCTGGCAATACCCTGGTCTTTACTTCTTCTGGCCTGACAACTTGACATTCTTTTGATGAAACACACAAAAAAGAGGTTCTTGTGTTGTCCTGATGAGGCCTTTTTTGAATTTTGTATTCGGGTCGAAGCGCGTCAACATACTTCATACAACGCTCCCCTCCGAACACCAATATAAACAGGAAGCGAGCTACAGGGTGGATCACACATTCTGTAGCACTCATACACCAGCTTCGAATGGCTTCAACCAAGATGAATTCTGGAATAATGGTCTATAATTATTTTGCATTATATAGAAGGACTCCATATATTTTGTGATGTGTATATAGTAGTTCTGAATTGGATTAGTGTTGTGAAATGTGTGTTTGTACAAATTGTTATATGTCAATGTGTCTTATTTGGAAAAGGCATGACTTGTGTTTATTGCTATACAATTTTTCTCATGCATTGATAATCACGCTCCAACCGCTAAGTCAATTAGTATTACCACGGAAAGTTATAAAAATGGTCTGAAGGAAGTATTATTATTTAAACGTTAATGTATAGTGAATTTGAAAACATTATTTGGTTATACTCTGCTTTTAAATAAACAGACAAGGTCCCACATGGCCACTTCCTCTAAACCAGGCCAGTATTCTGGAATTCTGTAGTACCTAGTGTAGCATTGCTTTACCAATCCAAGATGGGCAACATGCTGGCTTTAAATGTGGCAGCCATGCTAGAACTTTAAAACATCAACAGACTATGTACAATACCTGCGCATGAATAGTACCTGCTGCAATGTTTTATGTTATTATTGTCAGCATATGCCTGCTGTTTTTAGACAGCAGCATGTTTTCTATTTCTTACTTGTATTCTTTTAATTTATCTTGCATTTGTTGCTGAGTTTGTGTGTGTTTTATTGTGGTTGTGTACAGTGCTTAAAATGGAGATCTAGAGCTGTGGATACTCACTCTTTAGAGTGGCTGTTTGCTCCTGAGAAGTGCCAGTACTCTTCCAATGAATGTATTGTACCAGTGCTGAAAAGTGCAGGTACTCTTCATTTGAAATAAAGAAGTGCAGGTGCTCACTACGGGACAGTACCTGACCAATTTAAAGTACTGGATGTGTCAGAGGGTGAATGAAAGAATCAGTCAGTGGATGAATGGGTTCATAAGCTAGACCTACTGACATTGCCAATGCTTGTTTTAGTAGTGTGCCCTTGCATATGCAGTCACTTGTAGTAGAAGTAACAGCAGTAGAATTGCAACAGTAGTAGTAATATTAGCAGTAATACCAGCATTAGAAGGGGCAACCTTGGTAGTAGAAGCAGTAGTAGTAACAATGTTAGTGGTAGTAGAAACAGCAATGTCAGAAGTAATAATAATAATAGCAGTAGTATTAGTAGTAATAGTTGTGATAGTAATAGCAGTAGTGGTAGGAGTATCAACAATGGTGGAAATAATAGTAATTGCAGTAGTAATACTTGTAGTTATAGAATAGTAATTGAAGTAGAAGAATCAGCAATGGTAGAAGTAATAATATCATTAGTAATAGCTGGAGTGGTAGTAGAAGTGATAATAACAGTAGTAACAGCTGTACTCGTAGTCTTAGTAATGAAGTAGTAAAAGTAATAACAGTAGTAGCAACAGGAGTAATTTTTGTATTAGCAGAGATAGCAGTAGTTGTAGTAGCAGCATAACCCTTCAAAACATTTAAGCAACATTTGATTATTAGCAAGCATCCTTCCTGTGTGTTCTCATCAGGAATATAGTGGTACTTGTAAATTCTACAGGCCAATATCTCTCATTAACCTGTCCAAAGCCCTGGCGAATCGCCTGCTTGTGATGAGATACCCCATCAGTGACCCCAAAGACAGCGGTTCCAAGAGTGTGACAAGGGGTCAACCCTGCTTTATCACTGGGAGTCCGAGGCAGTAGTGGCTACTACCGGACTTGGGTAGTGGGGAGTGGAGGGTGGAGGTGGGGGGTAGATGGGAAATTAAAAAGATAACATTTAAAAAAAATACTTACCTGACTACAGCCGGTGTTGATCCTCTTCATCTTCATCTTCTTGTCTTCTTCCTGTCTGTGAGTCTGGCAGCAGGAAGCAACCGCGCTCCCAAGCTCTCCTGTGATTGGTCTGAGCGCCGTAGTTCGGCACGCAGACCTAGCTTGGGAGCCTGGGCATGTTTTCCACCCAGGTTGTAATGCAACTGGGATGGAGAACATGGCAAGTGCACATTATTTATTTATTTATTTATTTAGCGATTTGTAGAGCGCCTGGTGACCCGGAGGCATCCCCGCGCTATAACATTTGTGGAGACCAGAGGAAAAAAAGGGGAACTTTATTTTGGGAATAGCAGAGTTTTCAGTTTTTTCCTGAAAATCAGATGACTGGGTTCCAGCCGCAGGGGGCGGGGAAGTGAGTTCCACCCAGAGGATGCTTTAACAGAAAAGCGTCGGCCGCCGGTACGTGTCTTCCTGTATCTGGGGACGTTGGCCAGACGCTCGTTATCTGAGCGAAGGGACCTGGGGGCCTTGTATGGAGTGACCAGGTCTTTCAGAATAGCAGGGCCAAGACCGTTAAGCAGTTTGTGTGCAGTGCACAGGGCCTTGAATTCGACCCTTTGACGTATTGGAAGCCAGTGGAGGGCCTTGATTGCTGGTTTGGCTGATACTCTGGAAGGGAGGTTCATAAGTAGCCGGGCGGCTGCGTTCTGCGTGCGCTGGAGTTTAGCCATGGTAGCTTCTGGAGCTCCCAGATATACCATGTTGCTGTAGTCCAGCCGCGCAAGGATCAGACCTTGGACCAGGAGTTTCCTAGATAGGGGCGGAAGTAGTGGGAGGATCCTGCGGATGGAGCGCATGAGACCAAAGCAGGTACCTGCTGTTTTGGATGCTTGGGTTTTCATCGACAGCTCGGGTTCTAGCCAGACTCCTAGGGTCTTAATTTCTTGTTTTGGGATGGGAATTTCCCCGAACACGTCTGGCCAGACCGATGGGGGGATGGTGGTCCATTGCTTGCCCAGAAGCATGACTTCAGTCTTTGACCCGTTTAGTTTGAGCGATGACTCGCACATCCAATTGTGAATTTCCTTGAGGCAGTTCAGCAGATTGTCAGGATAGTTGTCCAGTTGGGAGAGTGAGACGACCAGTTGCGTGTCATCCGCGTAGCTCACTATTTTGATCCCGAAGGGGGTGACCACGTCTTCGAGAGGGGCCATGTAAGCATTAAATAAAGTGGGGCTTAGTGATGACCCCTGGGGGACACCGCTCGTGAGGGGGAGGGAGGCAGAGTGGGAGTTGCCATCCCATACCTGGAACGAGCGCCCCGAGAGGAAGGATTCTATCCACGTGAGCGCCGAACCTGCAAGCCCTGCCGCAGCCACCCGATGGAGTAAGACACGATGGTTAACTGTGTCGAAGGCTGCGCTGAGATCCAGGAGGATCACTGCCACTGACCCTCCTGAATCCAGAATGCACCTTGCCTCCTCGATGACGGCGAGAAGGGCGGTGTCTGTGCCATGGCCCGGGCGAAACCTAGTTTGGGACTGCCGCAAGAGGTTATTTGCTTCTAGAAACTGTGACAGTTGCCCATTGACCAGTTTCTCGGCCATTTTGCTGATGCAAGGGAGGAGTGAAATTGTCTGGTAGTTCGCCATGTCGGCAGGGTCCAGCTGGGTTTTTTTTAGGAGTGCCTTGACTACTGCACTCTTCCAGCTGGGGGGGACCGAGCCTTGAGAGAGCGAGATGTTTATGAGCTCCGTGATCGTAGGCACGATGACAGGGGCTACTGTTTTAAGGAATCTGATGGGGGCGGGATCCAGAGGTGAACCGCTTTTCATTTTGGCCATGGTTGTGTCTACTTCGTTCCGTGTTACTGCCCTAAAAGTAGTCAGCTGAGGATGCAAGCTGCTTCCTGTGCGGTTGGTGGATGCCTCATTGTCCATGTGGTTCGGCAGGCAGGGAGGGGGAAGTGAAACAAGAATACGGGCGATTTTAGAGTTAAAGTAGGTGGCCAGTTCATTACTTCTGTCTGCCCACATGACAGTTTTGGGCGGCACTAGAGGGCAGGTCAAAATGTCATGCACACTTGGAGTGCCACCACTTCTCCTCTGCAGTGCTCTGGCGTCACGGGCCCAGTCCCGCCCCAAAGGAAACAATGGAGCCACTGCAGACGGAAAAAGAAAATGATGATAACATTATGTTATTGTTAATTTTTCCCTCTTTTTTTCCTTTTTTCACTGGTCGGAGAGCAGTAGGGCGATGCTCCTCCACCCTAACATAGGAGCCGCCACTAGTCTGAGGGTGTGTGATGTCACTCTGGCTACCCTCAACATGTTGATAAATCAGCAGCCATGCAGGCATTTGTGGCTCCACTGTGGGTGCCACCATCATTGTGTGCAGGATTCTGGCTCAATATATAGTGTGCCAAAATGAAGTACACTGTACAGAGAGTCCAGTGAGACCCAGATTGGTACTACTTGGGGTAGTGTGAATTAGCAGTTAGGTGTATCAGAGGGTCGTGCTAAGCATTTGCTGTACTCACAGAGGCAATAAATGAGACACACAATCAAGAATAAATCCGAGACCAATTAGCAAAAATAACACAGATTTTTATATAATTTTAGGACAAAGAACTTTTTCAACAGGTAAGTTCTTATTTTGTTATGAATTCTTACAGTTCCGAAAATAATAACTCACCGTTGTGCACACTTACACATAATAGAAGTCTATGGAGAAAAAAAGAAAAATGAATAGAAAATTGTACATTTGGTTCTCTGGGTTCATCTTCGGGTTCTGGGAGTGTAGCAAGGCCAGGTCCAACGCCCCATTAGCAGATCATCTGGAACATCCCGGATTTGGCCAGGAGCAGGGTGCTGACTGCTGAGGTCGTTGGTAGCAGGTGCGCTACAGAGAAGGGGGCCACCTCAAAACAGACTTAACAAGGGGACTTACAGGTAAGTCTAGGGGACCCTAAATGAGGGATCAGGTCTCAAGGGTCTCAGGACCATGGGAGCATAGCTAGTATGTTGGTACTCAGGGTTGGTGGGCTGGGTGCAGTGCAGGTAGGTCACCTAGGCTCTGTGCGTCAATATGGTCTTCGCGGTCCATGGCAAGCAGGTTGCAGGGATGATTTCTGGACAGCTGGGCCACTCACAAAGTGGGTCATAGGGTAAGTAAGTAATTCATAATTTATTTGCAGATTAATGAAAATCATTACAAATTTAAGCCACATGGGAAGATAAAACAAAAACAATTGCTAAAAACATTGTAGACTAAAAGGAGCTCATTTTTAAAAGCGTCATGTTATAAAAAAAGGATGTCATTACGTCCGCTAGTCCTTTAAAGTGCTACGTTTCCGGGTACTATTGGTATCTGCAAGGTTGTGTGTGCCAACTTCAGATTGGGAGGCCTCAAGAAAATGTAGGAAGTCGACCAGGGTAGATTAGGCCAGGCAGGTTGAAGAAGACTGTGGCCCCTAGATGGATGGGGGCTGTATATTTGGTCGTAATAAGATAATGCCAACTAAGTAAACTTACAAGTTCCAATTAATAAACACAATGCTCAGCACACGTATGTAATGTAAAAACAAAAAACGCACAATAGTGTGCACAAATTGAAAACAAAAAAAACGAATTCCGAACTATCATTATTAGTGCGGGAAGATGACTTCTCCGTGTCTCGTAGTCGTGCTCGAGGACATGTAACGCACGGACGGATCACGCTGCAAGCAAGCTTGCATATTGGATCGAAACTTGTTTGGAGCTGGAAGAATAGAATCTGGCAACCGATTTCGTTTTTTTTGTCTCACGTGGGATGGAATTATCACCACATGAGAAATTCTTACTTGGAGATATTGGAGCTTTGAGAAAGTCGCAGGACGAATTCCCAAAGTTCGCGATGAAACACGTGTTGGAACATTCGATCAACAAATCTCCGCCTCATCCAACAACGAACCACAAAGAATGGAGACAGGTCCTGGGTGTGCAGTGTCCAATACTCTGGAACGCGCTGGAGCTCAGCCTGAGAGCCAAGCCTTTCCACCTCCTGTTCAGAACAAGCTTTTACAATGCAATGGGTCTCGCATTTGCAAGAGTTTGAGTTATTGCCATTGTAAATGACAATGGCTTTCATTTATGAGCTTACCCACTGATATGCAGATCTGCATGCACCAATAAGCAAACAAAAAAAGAATGAGGGCCCAGAACAGGAAAGTGAGACACACGGCGACCCACCATAGGAATTAGATGCATTAGTCCTTATAAAGGTTTTTTCTTATATCTCTACAGACCCGGCAGCAGAAGGGGGGAGAGGGAGGGGGTGTGGGAGGGGGTGTTGGGGGGGGTGTTGAGGGGGGTGGGACGGGAGTATAGGGGGTTAATCTTCTTATAGTTCTGTTATGGTTATGCAACACTGAAACTGAGAACATTGAGGACAAAGGAATCCACATCAACATCATCGTTGCTAGGTCGTTTGTATTGCAATGTTGCTGATGTATGGCCCACCTCAGTAGGGGCGGTTAAGCTGTATGTTTGTACCTTGCTTGTTTTAATGTGCTGGGGATACAAACCTAATAAAGAAATAAAAAAATTAAATTAAAAAAAGAATGGGGGAAATATAATCAAATGTTATCTAATGCGAGTCTTCTGACTAAAAGCCAACACTGACTGGCGTCTCACAGGTGACATGGTCTATGAGCCATTGTGTGTGTTCGGTTTTGCGATCCAGAAGGAAATTGTATGTAGCATATACAGGAAAGTGTTTCATAAACTGACACTTTAAAAAGCATCACTTGCTCTTACACAATCATCACCCGCAAAAGTCATTTTAGTGTGTGTAAAAGTATCAAATTACTGGAAGTGAAGTAGGTTATTCGCTACTGTGGCTCGATTTTAAAGATGGGTAAACAAAGACTAGGAGAATGCGAAAAACAACAAAACGTCATAGAAATTATAGTACAAAAAAGTTATACAAATAGTTCACAGTGGCGCTTTATTTTGGCATTTCACAACAACATTTATCTATTCAGTAATTCTCCAGACTCCCTTTCACAGCTTGAAGGTCAACATGGGTTATATTTAGCAAAATCAAAGAACAGGACGAGAGGTTGCATTTTTACAGTTTTATAAAAGAATATGAGTTTAGTTCTTTATAAACATTAACTGTTTTCAAACAGGTTGTGGGCCACTAAACTAGGACCAGGTTTGAGCCTTTTATGCAAGTGCGGTTCGTTTATTTATTATAATCAATTGACACAAAGAAAGCCATTTCTTCCACATCTGAAAAAAATGAACCTTTCCTACAAAGATGACATAGCTCTTCTGGCATTTGCGTGCAGCTAGCAGACAGGAAGCCAAGAACGTTTGACTTGTGGGCACATTCTTCAAAGTTAATGAGACAGTAGGAACCATTGCAGAGCTAAGGAAGCTATCCCTAAAGAAATATGTTACAACACATGTAGGGCCCGATTCACAGAACTAACTTAAGACACAATCCTAAACTTACTACTTTTGGTATTCACAGAATGCACTTACTACTTTTGGTATTCACAGAATGGATTTACGACTACTAACTTTACATCCGCACTCGGGCCGGAAATTCCAACCCGGAGGCGGAGCTTCCGGCTTGGGGGCGGAGCTTGTGGCCCGGAGGCAGAGCTTCCGGCCCAGAGGTGGAGATTTCAGCCATGGCTAAATCCCCACCTCCAAGCCGGAAGCTCCGCCCCTGGGCCGGAAGCTCCGCCTCCGGGCTGGAATTTCCGGCCCGAGTGCTGACGTAAAGTTAGTAGTCGTAAATCTATTCTGTGAATACCAAAAGTAGTAAGTGCATTCTGTGAATACCAAAAGTAGTAAGTGTATTCTGTGAATACCAAAAGTAGTAAGTTTAGGATTTTGTCTTAAGCTAATTCTGTGAATCGGGCCCGTAGTCCTTAATGTGAGCGCCGTTGTGAACTCGAATGAGGCTTCACAAAAGGGGTGTTTACTGTTCTGTGTGCCAACCATAAGCCCATCAGTTGCACTTATGATCAATGACAGCTGTTGCGG
The DNA here is from genome assembly GCF_964263255.1 of Lissotriton vulgaris. NCBI lineage: Eukaryota > Metazoa > Chordata > Amphibia > Caudata > Salamandridae > Lissotriton > Lissotriton vulgaris. The sequence goes on from NC_141696.1 coordinate 1,501,833,403, forward strand.
AGCGAGAATTCTGTGGGAGGCAAGATAGGCGGGCTCTACTGTGCCACTCCGTGTGAGCCAGCAGCGCTGCACCCCACACTGTGAAAAGGGAGCAGTGGTGTGAAACTCTCAAGGTTTTCAGCAGCTAAGTGAGCAAACCTTCTGCCTCTGTGCATGTTTGCAGGGCTCCCGGGATATTGGCGCTACCTACTTCCAGGCAACACAACAGCCATGCTCCCGTAGAAAAAGCGGGAACACCAAACTTTTGAAAAGGGGAACATGGGCGCCAATGTAAAAAGCTGGATTTTTCCGCTTTTGAAAACAAATATTTACAAAAGTTGATTTAGGCGAGTCACGTAGCACAAAAGAAAGGTGTGTGGCTGCTATGTTTGCATTTGTGGTGAGCCATGCTGCCTGCTATTCACACACGCTGTATCCCGGTGATGACTGACGAGGAGGGAGGGGGAGAAGGGAGGGGGGATTGAGAGCATAGAGCAAGGAAAGAGACAACAATCAAACCATTATCAGCGCGGCGCTCGTGAAGAGGCGCAAGGCTGATAATGTATGTATGCGTGTCACATTTGTAAATTACATAAAAAGTATTTTGTAAAACAGCGACATGCAGCACAATTCAAACATTGTAAGTTAAAGCGTAACGTTGCATTTGTGGTGATCAACGTATAACAATAGGTGCCTGCTGTTTACACAAGCTGGAGCCCGGTGACTGACGAGCAGGGAGGGGGGTGTGAGAGCGGAGAGCGAGGGTGGAGGAAGCAATGAGACCATTAACAGCATGGCGCTCATGAAAGGGCGCTGTGCTGATTATGTATGCGTGTGTGTGTGTGTGTGTGATGCTCGACCTCAAAAAAAGTAGTCCCCAAAATAATATATAAACACTCTCAGCGTAGGGAAACTGTAGTTGGTCGGTGCTGCTTCCTCCCAAAATGGAAGTGACGTATGGGATTGCCAGCTGAACAGTAAGCGAGATAACAACAGCAATGCTAGAGTTAACCAATGGTAAGCGGCAGGAGAAATTACCCTCAATTTTGTATTTACTATAGGTCTTGCAGTGCAAGCGCTGTCTACGCGAGACCTAAAAAATTGGTAACTAAGGCCTAGATGCTTCATTGTAACATTTTGCGATTTCTTAATTGCGAAAATTAAGGAATCGCAATTAAGAAATCGCAAAATGCTATGCATAAAAAAATCGCAAATTGTTTTGCGATTCGGTATTTTTCCTTAATTGCGATTCACAATTTGCGAATCGCAATTCATGAAAACCCTTTCAATTGATTCCTATGGGCCAAAAGGCCCATAGGAATCAATGGGAAGGCATTCACATTTTGCGAATTTCAAATTGCGATTCGCAAAATGTGAATGCAATTTCAAGGGTGCAAGGGGGTTCAAAGAACCCCTCCCTGCACCCCTGAAATTGAACTGTAAGTGCAATTTACACACACACATGACCCAAGGACATGTGTTTGTGTAAATTAAAACTTTCAAATATGCAACTAGTGCATGTTTGAAAGTTTTCGGTAAATTAGCATGAAGTTCAACTTCATGCTAATTTACCCCTTCCAAATTGCGAATTCGCATTTAAGAAATCGCAAAATTGCGATTTCTTAAATGCAATCGCAATTTAAGCAATCGCAATAAAATTGCGATTTCTTAAATTGCGAAAATAGCAAAATGCTTCATGCATCCCAAAAACGGGATTTGCATTCGCAAACGGCCGAATTTTGCGATTCACACAGTTTGCGAATGCAAAAACCCTTGATGCATCTAGGCCTAAGCTCTGTAAACAGGCTTCCAGCTATCCTTTAGGTTCGACTACAATACCGCTAGAGATGCTTTACTCTACTACCCATGCTTCTTTCGATTCCTTCCTTTCAGTGCTCTGTACTAACCACAAGACGTTTATAAAACTCCAAAGTAAATAAATAAATAGATAAATAAATAAATGTTATGTGTGGGCCTGCCAGCCAATGAGATGGTCAGAGGACACCACCAACGAGCATTCCTCATTTTGCAGGTTTGTTAATGAGTGTAGAATGGGAACCATGGCCTGTCTGTGAGCAGCTACAATTTGTGTAGGTGATGCCCTGTACACATCTGACGTGCTTACCCAGGGATTCCCTTTATCCAATGTGCAAATCCCCGAGTCCAGCGCATCCATAACTCACTGATGGCTATGGGGAAAAAGCATTTACAGCTCTGTCAATATCATGCAGGTAGATAAAAATGCTGTTGTTACAACGACCTTGTTGTTACCACGCGTGCCTTTACATCGCAAGACCTTACAATAACTTGCGCTAAGCGGCGTGTAACAGCAGGGAATGTGCTGGATTTTAAATCCAACACCTTCCCTGCTGTTGCGCTAACTGGAGTAGGAATAGTAATTAATTCTATTTCTAAGTCCCGCACGCCACATAGTGCAAGTCATTGAAACGCCTTGCGATGTAATGCCACGCTTGGTAACAACACAGTCGTTGTAACAACCGCGTTGTTACCTACCGCGTGGTAAAAGCACACATTGTAACGTGCTACATTTATGGCTATGATGGCACCGTGCCCCTGCCCCTTCCTTGTGTTTCATTAGCCCCAGTGACTCCCAGATTTGACAAATAATCTTCATCACTATAATCACCAATATTAATATTAGTAGTAGTAGTAGTAGTAATGGTAGTAGTGGTAGTAATAGTAGTGGCGTTAGTAATATTAATTATTATTGTCGTTGTTGCTGTTATTGCTGGTGAAGTTGCTATCCCAATAATATTGTTGATGTCCATACCAAAATGATGGTTCATAGGTGGTCAGCTACAAAACCAGCTGACACAAGATAAGTGAAAGGCTCAGGCCTGCCCTGGAAAATGGAAAACACAATGTGGGAGGAAAGTAGAAAATAAAATGGAGAATCACTTTATGGGGCGCTTCTTAGATTATAGCATACTATCACATTGTTTTATATGTGTTTTCTTACTTTTAATTTATTTTTAAATATATTTTTGTAAAATAAATTTAATTTAAATATATTTTTGTATTTTTATTTGACGCTGAACATTCTGTGATTCTGGGCAAATCGCTTAATCTCCCAGAGCCCAACAAAAATGAATGCTTCCTCATGTAACGCAACTGGTGCTATGTAAAGCTGTAAAGCGCTCTAATACCTGATACCTTCGGGTCAAGTGATCGCTATATAAAACTCCATTAAAAAATTGTATTTGTGTTACAGACTTGATTGATGTAAGAAAAAAGCTAAAAATGAATGAACAATATTAAAGAGTAAAATGACAGTTAAATGGAACGCTACTATCAATTTTCCTAACTGATATAAACACAGAAGCACAACGATTAATAGAAGTCTAGTGTTAGAAAACAGGGATTTCTCTGCAGACTGGAGGAAATGTGTGAAAATTTATGGACTGGAAATAGAGGGCAGGTCAAGATCCAGAGAGGAAGAGGCGATGCCTAAGGGCACCTTAATGCCTTCCTAGTATTCCAGCCCTGCCAAGTTTCCCAGGTCCATGCGTGATGTGCTGCTCCAGTCCGGGGTTTTTCTTTGAATTCTGGGACTTGTAGTGTTTATTTCAATTTAATACAGGACTACAAGTTCCACACTACAAAGAAATAAACCTGAACTGGAGCAGCACATCATGCATGGACTTGAGAAACTTGGCAGCTTTGGCATTCATTTGAGTATGAAGTCATGTGTGTGCTTGTATGTTTGAGCAGGCGTCCCAAAAGTTCAAAGAGGATTCAAAGACTCTACGGTTCACCTGGGATACCAGGGCTCAAGGTATTTCACAGGAGGCCAATGAAGCTCCCACTGCCAAAAAACCAGTGCCAATGTTACCTACAAATCAGAACACACATGGGGTTCCCCTGGTAACCCCCAGCAGTTTGAGCAGAGAAGAAACAAATAATTCAAAGTAGGGCACTTCCTGAGGGAAAGATTGAACAATTTACACAGATACACCAAGTTTCTCAGGTCCATGCATGATGTGCTGCTCCAGTTCAGGTTTTTTCTTTGAATTCTGGGACATGTAGTCTTTTTTATTGCAATATAAAACAGGACTACAAGTCCCACAATACTAAGAAAAAAAACCTGACTGCAGCAGCACATCATGCATGGACCTGAGAAACTTGGCAGCTTTGTAATTACACAATCCTAAGGGCCTGTTTTCGATGTGCCTACATGGCAGCAGTCTGGGCGCTGAAACGGGTCTCTCACCACAGGTACCTTTTTGGACCCTACTAAAGACTTTTCGGCCAGAGTATACCACAAAAGTATTTTTGTTCCAAGCACAACTGAGGCAATTGGTCCAGCAGCTGGCATTACCCTGGTCCTTACTTCTTCTGGCCTGACAACTTGACATTCTTTTGATGAAACACACAAAAAAGAGGTTCTTGTGTTGTCTCCTGGTGAGTTTTTTTTTTTATTTTGTATTCGGGTCGAAGCGCGTCAACATACTTCATACAACGCTCCCCTCCGAACACCAATATAAACAGGAAGCGAGCTACAGGGTTGATCACACATTCCGTAGCACTGTCATACATCAGCTTCGAATGGCTTCAACCAAGATGAATTCTGGAATAATGGTCTATAATTATTTTGCATTATATAGAAGGACTCCATATATTTTGTGCTGTGTATATAGTAGTTCTGAATTGGATTAGTGTTGTGAAATGTGTGTTTGTACTAATTGTTATATGTCAATGGGCCCAATTCACAGAATGAACTTTCTACTTTTGGCATTCACAGAATGCACTTACTACTTTTGGTATTCACAGAATGAACTTACTCATTTCGGTATTCACAGAAGTTAGGACTACTAACTTTAGGACTCCTAAATGCCTTCTGTGAATACCGAAAGTCCTAAAATTATGATTTTTCTCAATTTAGTAGTAGTAAAGTTAGGACTCCTAACTTTAGGATGCCTAAATGCCTTCTGTGAATACTGAAAGTCTTAAAATTACGATTTTTCTCAATTTAGTAGTAGTAAAGTTAGTAGTCCTAACTTTACTACTACTAAATAGATAAAAATCCTAATTATAAGACTTTCGGTATTCACAGAAGGCATTTAGGCATCCTAAAGTTAGGAGTCCTAACTTTACTACTACTAAATTGATAAAAATCCTAATTTTAAGACTTTCGGTATTCACAGAAGGCATTTAGGCATCCTAAAGTTAGTAGTCCTAACTTTACTACTACTAAATAGAGAAAAATCCTATTTTTAAGACTTTCGGTATTCACAGAAGGCATTTAGGCATCCTAAAGTTAGGAGTCCTAACTTTACTACTACTAAATTGAGAAAAATCCTAATTTTAAGACTTTCGGTATTCACAGAAGGCATTTAGGAGTCCTAAAGTTAGTAGTCCTAACTTCTGTGAATACCGAAATGAGTAAGTTCATTCTGTGAATACCAAAGGTAGTAAGTTCATTCTGTGAATCGGGCCCAATGTGTCTTATTTGTAAAAGGCATGACTTGTGTGTATTGCTATACAATTTTTCTCATGCATTGATAATCACGCTCCAACCGCTAAGTCAATTAGTATTACTCTGTGCCACGGAAAGTTATAAAAATGGTCTGAAGGAAGTATTATTATTTAAACGTTAATGTATAGTGAATTTAAAAACATTATTTGGTTATACTCTGCTTTTAAATAAACAGACAAGGTCCCACATGGCCACTTCCTCTAAACCAGGCCAGTATTCTGGAATTCTGTAGTACCTAGTGTAGCATTGCTTTACCAATCCAAGATGGGCAACATGCTGGTTTTAAATGTGGCAGCCATGCTAGAACTTTAAAACATCAACAGACTATGTACAATACCTACGCATGATTAATACCTGCTGCAATGTTTTATGGTATTATTGTCAACATATGCCTGCTGTTTTTAGGCAGCAGCATGTTTTCTATTTCTTACTTGTATTCTTTACATTTATCTTGCATTTGTTGCTGAGTTTGTGTGTGTTTTATTGTGGTTGTGTACAGTGCTTAAAATGGAAATCTAGAGGTGCAGATACTCACTCTTTAGAGTGCCTGTTTGCTCCTGAGAAGTGCCAGTACTCTTCCATTAAATGAATTGTACCAGTGTTGAAAAGTGCAGGTACTCTTCATTTCAAATAAAGAAGTGCAGGTGCTCATTACGGGACCGTACCTGATCAATTTAAAGTACTGGTTGTGTCACAGGGTGAATGAAAGAATCAGTCAGTGGATGAACGGATTCATAAACTAGACCTACTGACATTGCCAATGCTTGTTTTAGTAGTGTGCCCTTACATATGCAGTCACTTGTAGTAGAAGTAACAGCAGTAGAATTGCAACAGTAGTAGTAATATGAGCGGTAATACCAGCATTAGAAGGGGCAACCTTGGTAGTAGAAGCAGTAGTAGTAACAATGTTAGTGGTAGTAGAAACAGCAATGTCAGAAGTAATAATAATATTAGCAGTAGTATTAGTAGTAATAGTTGTAATAGTAATAGCAGTAGTGGTAGGAGTATCAACAATGGTGGAAATAATAGTAATTGCAGTAGTAATACTTGTAGTTATAGAATAGTAATAGAAGTAGAAGAATCAGCAGTGGTAGAAGTAATACTATCATTAGTAATAGCATGAGTGGTAGTAGAAGTGATAATAACAGTAGTAACAGCTGTACTCGTAGTCTTAGTAATGAAGTAGTAAAAGTAATAACAGTAGTAGCAACAGGAGTAATTTTTGTATTAGCAGAGATAGCAGTAGTTGTAGTAGCAGCATAACCCTTCAAAACATTTAAGCAACATTTGATTATTAGCAAGCATCCTTCCTGTGTGTTCTCATCAGGAATATAGTGGTACTTGTAAATTCTACAGGCCAATATCTCTCATTAACCTAGTGACAAAGATCCTGTCCAAAGCCCTGGCGGATCGCGTGCTTGTGATGAGATACACCATCAGTCACCCCAAAGACAGCGGTTCCAAGAGTGTGACAAGGGGTCAACCCTGCTTTATCACTTGGAGTCTGAGGCAGTAGTGGCTACTACCGGACTTGGGTAGTGGGGTGTGGAGGGTGGAGGTGGGGGGTAGATGGGGGAAATTAAAAAGCTAACATTTAAAAAAAATACTTACCTTACTACGGCCTGTGTTGCAGCCAACACTCCTCTGATCCTCTTCATCTTCTTGTCTTCTTCCTGTCTGTGAGTCTGGCAGCAGGAAGCACCCGCGCTCCTAAGCTCTCCTGTGATTGGTCTGAGCGACGTAGTTCGGCACGCAGACCGAGCTTGGGAGCCTGGACATGTTGTCCACCCAGGCTGTAATGCAGCTTGGATGGAGAACATGGCAAGGGCTCATGACAGTTTTGGGCGGCCCGAGAGGGCAGGTCAAAATGTCATGCACACCTGGAGTGCCACCACTCCTCCTCTGCAGTGCTCTGGCGTCACGGGGCCCAGCCCCGCCCCATGAAACAACGGAGCCACTGCAGACGGAAAAAGAAAATGATAATAACATTATGTTATTATCATTTTTTCCCTCTTTTTTTCCTTTTTTCACTGGTCGGAGAGCAGTAGGGTGACGCTCCTCCGCCTTCACATAGGAGCCGCCACTAGTCTGAGGGTGTGTGATGTCACTCTGGCTACCCTCAACTTGTTGATAAATCAGCAGCCATGCAGGCATTTGTGGCTCCACTGTGGGTGCCACCATCATTGTGTGCAGGATTCTGGCTCAATATATAGTGTGCCAAGATTAGGTACACTGTACAGAGAGTCCAGTGAGACCCAGATTGGTACTACTTGGGGTAGTGTGAATTAGCAGTTAGGTGTATCAGAGGGTCGTGCTAAGCATTTGCTGTACTCACAGAGGCAATAAATGAGACACACAATCAAGAATAAATCCGAGACCAATTAGCAAAAATAACACAGATTTTTATATAATTTTAGGACAAAGAACTTTTTCAACAGGTAAGTTCTTATTTTGTTATGAATTCTTACAGTTCCGAAAATAATAACTCACCGTTGTGCACACTTACACATAATAGAAGTCTATGGAGAAAAAAAGAAAAATGAATAGAAAATTGTACATTTGGTTGTCTGGGTTCATCTTCGGGTTCTGGGAGTGTAGCAAGGCCAGGTCCAACGCCCCATTAGCAGATCATCTGGAACATCCCGGATTTGGCCAGGAGCAGGGTGCTGACTGCTGAGGTCGTTGGTAGCAGGTGCGCTACAGAGAAGGGGGCCACCTCAAAACAGACTTAACAAGGGGACTTACAGGTAAGTCTAGGGGACCCTAAATGAGGGATCAGGTCTCAAGGGCCTCAGGATCATGGGAGCACAGCTGGTATGTCGGTACTCAGGGTTGGTGGGCTGGGTGCAGTGCAGGTAGGTCACCTAGGCTCTGTGCGTCAATATGGTCTTCGCGGTCCATGGCAAGCAGGTTGCAGGGATGATTTCTGGACAGCTGGGCCACTCACAAAGTGGGTCGGAGGGTAGGTAAGTAAATAATAATTTATTTACAGATTAATGAAAATCATTACAAATTTAAGCCACATGGGAAGATAAAACAAAAACAATTGCTAAAAACATTGTAGACTAAAAGGAGCTCATTCTTAAAAGCGTCATGCTATACAAAAAGGATGACTGCATTCATTACATCCGATATTCCTTTAAAGTGCTATGTGCCCGGATACTATTGGTATCTGCAAGGATGTGTGTGCCAACTTCAGGTTGGGGGGCCTCAACAAAATCTAGGAAGTCGACAAAGGTAGATTTAGCCAGGCAGGTTGAAGAAGACTGTGGCCCCTAGATGGATGGGGGCTGTATATTTAGTGGTAATAAGATAATGCCACCTAAGTAAACGTACTAGTTCCAGTTAATAAACACAATCCTCAGCACACGTATGTAAGGTAAAAACAAAAAACGCACAATAGTGTGCACAAATTGAAAACAAAAAAAACGAATTCCGAACTATCATTATTAGTGCGGGCAGATGACTTCTCCGCGCCTCGTAGTCGTACTCGAGGACCTGGCAGTGTCACGCACGGACGGATCACGCTGCAAGCCAGCTTGCATATTGGATCGAATTGAAGATCCGAAACTTGTTAGGAGCCGGAAGAATAGAATCTGGCAACCGATTTCGTTTTTTTGTCTAATGTAGGATGGAATTATCACCACATGAGAAATTCTTACCGGAGATATTGGAGCTTTGAGAAAGTCGCAGGACGAATTCCCAAAGTTTGCGATGAAACACGTGTTGGCTGACAAGGAACTTTATGTAATAATGGAAGGAAAAGAATAAAGGAAGAAGGAACAAAGAAAGAAAGATCACAAACACTATTTTCAATTTGTGCACACTATTGTGCGTTATTCGTTTTTACTTTACATACGTGTGCTGAGGATTTTGTTTATTTGTTGTGTTGGCTTTGGCCACAATTTAGGGGAGGTTGGTGGTTCTCGTCACCTTACAGCACCATACTCCGATGCTTTTTACAACTGATAAATGTGTGATTGTTCCTAAGTGGCGCCTTTATACCTAATACCATACCGCTGATCGTTTTGAATCCTGACGAGTTCCAGTTCCTTTGTCCGTAGTGTCCCTGAGGGGGGAGAATTCTCGTCTAGCGTGGCAGAGGGTGCGGATAATAATTTGTTCACTTGTAGTGGAACCTTGGCAGACCTGCAGGAAATCTGGATTGATTTGCTATTCAATGGCGTCATCACCGCGCAGCAGCAGGATCTTATCTTGAGTCCCTGAAGGGCAGGGCAGAGTGATTTCTGTCTTCATTGATTGACAGAGGGGCAAGTGCACAGAAAATGTATTAAGCTTTCATGGAATTGGTCACACAAATGGCAAAGAGAATTTGCGCATCTTTGTTTCCAGGACAGAACCTGATCTTTTGAAGGAAAGGCTCCCGATCAGATTATTAGAAAGAGATGCTGGATAGTTTGAGAGATGTGGCACCTAAGGAAGGGTTTGGGACTCCAGTTGCTATAAGATTGTAAGACTGTGCAGCCGTGCTTTTTTCTAGCCATATCCGCTTTCTCAAGTGACCAAGATTTTTCAGTAATACTAAAAAGGGCTGTAATTTGACGCTGTAAGCCGATGTGTAAGCCGATTGGAGTCTGGCTGCATTGAACGATTTCGTCTGCGTATTGTAAACTTCACACCGGTCTATTTGCGAGTTTTGATGGATCACTCGACACTTCTGATAGCAGGGCTTCCAAGTTTGATATACATATATATATATATATATATATATATATATATATATATATATATATATATAGAAGAGACAGGGGGCAAGGACGCATCCTTGTTTTAGGCCAATGAATGTGGGGATCTTACTGGTCATTATGTCCCCCTTACCTATTTAAATGTTTACCCAAGTATCTGTGTATAGTTCAGTGATGGCCTTGAGAAGGTTTTAGTGTACACCCCATCTAGCCATCTTTGCCCATAGGAGGTCCCTCAGGCCCATGTTGAATGCTGCTTTTAAGTCGACAAAGCAGGTGTATAAGTTTGAGGCCTTGTGATTTGCCTTTTTGATTAGAAGGCTAAGGACCAGGAGATTAGTGGTTTGCTCATACCAGCCCTATGGCCAGTTTGAGTGGTCGGGATGATGTTTTCGGCAGATGCCCACGCTTACAGATCAGTTAAATGGTTTGCAGCGTAAAGTTTAACTATGACATCAATCAGAGCGATTAGTCTGTAATTCGCTGGGTTTGTCCGTGAGCCTGACTTGAAGATGGAGTGAAGAATACTACCTCTCCATGATGCTTTGATTGTATAGGTGGTAAATGCCAAATTAAATAAGGGAGTACAATACCATGCCCAAAAGGCTTGCTCGTACTTGTTTCAGTTGTTGGAGAGCAGTCCCTGTTTCTACCTGGCAAGCTGCTTAGATTTGGGCTTTGGGATGGCTTTCTTCGCTGCTTTGGCAGACTCTCGAATCCTGTCTAAAATCATAGTGGCATTAGGGACATAAGGTTGCTTTGCCTTTTCAGTGCCCTTCCAGCGCCCTTGCTGCACTAATCCGCTTTTGTGCACAGGGTCTCCTGGAGGAGAATGGGGTGTTTGTGCAGTCACAGCTGGTTCCCCCACCCCCTCTGCTGTGTTCTCCGTTATTGGCTTGCTGCTAAAGAGCGGTGCAGGGGCTTGGAAGTTCAGTGTAGAGTTTTATTTTTATTTTTAGGTGGGATGTAGGGCTACTCCCCCCTTTTGCTGTTGTGGCCGCTCACATCTTCCGGGAGCTGCGTTGGAGTTCTTGAGGGTTGCTATGGTCACGCTGGGGTGGGCTTAAACAGCGAGAGATTACGCTTGAAGCTGGGCGCTGTAGGAAAACGTTTTGAGGCTGATGCGGCAAGCGGGTGCTGGTGGGAGGGGACTAAGCGGAACATGCCCGGCCGCCTGCAAGATCTAGCTGGGCTGCTTCGGTGGGGGCACGGGTTCACACTTAGCAGATGGTAGTTAGGACCACTGTGCTTGTATCTCGACCTCACCTTTGAACGCAGCTGCCATGTCCTGCTGCCGACTATCCAAACTGAGGCGAGCTGAGAATGGTTTGTGGTAGCTTGACACCTGTTTTCCAGTTGGGGTCTGCTGTGCTGTGCACCGTTGTACCCCCCGAAGATACAGGTTGCAGGAGGCTGAGGGCGGCTGAATGCCGGCGCAAACGTAGGGTCAAGCAGCAGTCTTGTTCACGGGCTGGTATCGTGGGCCCGTGAACCTCACCTCAACTCGCCTTGCATTAAATTGGGGACCCACAAGCACCAACCGCGTGTGGTCTCTCCTGGGTGTCAGCCTCTTCAGTCAGGGGGGCTGGGGACAGCGTCCCTGCTCCTGTTTTCCTACTCTCTCCGCTTCTACTCCGTGCTGCCATGGCCCGCCTCCGACTCGCGTCACCTTTAACAGTGGTCCACAGTGCCCAAGCATCAATCACAGGGCACTCACCACAAAGGACGAGTCTTAGGGGTTCTGATGTCCCTTGTTGGGTGCTTGCTTCCTGGACAGTTGGAGTCCGAATTAGACTCTTCATCTCGGTTGCAGGTGGTCTGGTCCCGAAGGTATTGCTACAGAATGGCTCGGGTAGGTCCTGGAGTCTTCTCACTTATTGGGGGGACAGATCTGACCCTATGAAGCAGGACTACCACTTCTGGTTCGGTTGCTGCGTTGCCAGCGAGTAGCAAGTCGGTAAGTCAGAATCCGTGGTTTTGGTGCCTGCAGACTGCAAGGGAGAAGCTCCTCAAATCGGAGGGAGTTCTCTGGTGATTGTCGAAGGGATGGAGGTACTCTGGGGTTCTTGGAGGCCTCACAGCAGCAGGACAAGACAACATACCGTGATGGATGAGTACTTGAGCCAGCAGGCAGGGTTATGCACCAAAAGTCTGCAGCGGCTACTCCGTTCTTAGGGGCTTTAAATGGAGTACCAGGGTGACTACACAATCTGTGTGACCACTTGCCGTGGGAAGGGGGACAACTCTGACCCTGATATGCTAGTACCTTCCATCCCAAGTTGGAGGAATTGGAAAAGTGGTGTCCACATCACCTGCCCCCCCTTAGGGGCCAGTTCTGGCTGAATGTGGCCACACTTTCTAGTCTAACTAACTTTACCACCTGTCCTCCCACCAAAAGTGGAGCAGTACAGGGCATTAGCATCCTCCACTAATTGGAAATGCCTGGGTTGCATTTTAAAGGCGGCATCGACTTTGAAGCTTCCCCCTTTGAATGCCATTCTGGCCTGGCCGATCAGTGAAGCACCTCCGCCCAGGAAAGGCATTGTTCCTAGCCTCACTGAGCGAAGGATCTCATCCCATGAGGTTAGAAACATGTCTGTGGTGGCAGGCTGGCTAAGACTAGCCCGAGACCACACCATTGTTTAGTAGGTTTGCAGGGGGCCCCTAAGGTGTCCTCGGTGTGCATTTATTATTAAATCCAACACGGGCATCAGTGTGGATTTATTAAAACAAGATGTTAGGTACCAAACAACAATGGGTAGAGTGAGGCGTTCATGGCACGGGAGTCTGTAATAATGGTTGTCCAGCCCATCTACTCTATACTGCTTCCCTGCAGGCTTACAATATCCAAGAATGGACTCAGATATTGTAGGGTCAAATCTGCTCAGGTAAATATGACCACATGTGGTATAGTGCACCCTGCCTTAGAGCAATAGAGCAATAACGCCTGCAGGAGGGGTGACTTACCTATATCTCATGCAGATCTGCGGGTATGGCACAGAGGAATGTATACCATGCTGACTCTTCAGTTTTGTCTGCACCATGACACACAGCCTGCAGTTTGTAGGTCTCAGTGAAGTGTTTCTAGGGTGGCACAGTTTGTGGTGCAGCCCTAGTGGACCCTCACCAGTCCCAAAGCCCTAGGTACCAGGGTTACCATTTAGTAGGGACCTATAGGGGTTGCTGCAGTTGTGCCAATCATTGTACCGTTTTGGGAAAGAGCTCTGGCACTATGAAACTGGTTAGCAGGCACCCAGTGCATGTTCATTTGAAATCACATCATGTTCCAGGCAAAAGTGGGGGCTATCCATGTCAAAAGAGGCTCTTTCCTACATTGTGCATCTTGTAGGAGATGTGAAATTTCAAAAAGTGGCAGCAACTTTCATCACTGGAAGCCGAGGATGTGTCAATTAATGGGGGTTCTGTGTGCACACCAGTGGCTGTACTAGACATTATTCAATATTGAGATTATTGAAATGCCTTTGAAAATGTAAACATTCATAAATAATAAAACATAAATTCTAACGCCCAAAAACTGACCAGTACGTATTCCTGTGATCAGAACTCAAAATAGATTTGTAGCAAACACACACAGACAAAACATCTTTTTTTTAAAGAAAATAATTTGATTTCCAAAGAAAACATCATGTGGGTTAGGATCAGGTTTTGCTTTCATTATTACAGATTGCCAGTAAAGCACTCCATAAACACAGGTGAAAGCACAGGAACACATTTCTGACAAGTAAATCAAACAATTTTGAATACAGAGGCACTGCAGGTCAATTTACAGCGATGCAAAGAAATATAATTTACAGGGCAACACGATCTGTCATACACTGAATATATTGACTCTATTTAGTTCCACTTATTATTATCAAAAATAGAAAGTTCTGTTAAAGAGACGTGTTTCTATGATAATTTTCACAATGAATCCTACAGGAACACCTGCCTATCAGGATATTAAGCAAGAGTAACTACATTCACAGCATTTATAAAAGTATTAAATGTTTACTAGTCGCAATAGGAGGCACAAAGCGAGAAAGATAAAACAGAAGCTAGGGCTGAAATTAATCAAGGCTAAGAGGGAAGCGAAATTTGCTTGTTTCGCTGACTTCATTTTTGCTGTTAATTGTTATATGTAAAGCACACTATCTAAGCTTCTTGGCACTAGTGAAAGCCCAGAGTACATGCAGCAGTTGTCTCTTCAGAACAAGTTAGGTGGGGGAACAACCAGGTTTTCAATTGTTTTCTCTGTTTTGGCAATGAAGGCTGAGCAAGGAAGGCGGCTGGCAAAGAGTTCCAGAGCTTTGCTGTGGCCACTGACAAGGCTTAACCCCTTCCTTGCTGCCGTCGTCCATTGGCCGACGGCAGCACTACCTCCCCAGTGCTGCCGTCGGCCAATGGCCGACGCGGCCCGCCCGTTTTGCGGAAGTGCCGCACTGCGGGAAAATCGGGGCCGCGGTAAAGGGGTTAAGGTACATGGAAATGTGTGTCATATAAATGTTGATGCAAGGAAAGAGAGAGATTGAGCAGAACTGGCTTTTGGATGATAGTCAAGGACCTGGACATCATCCCTGAGTAGAACAGGTGAAATTTGTTCCCATTTCTTGCCCTATAATCCAGCCATGTCACTAGCCATTCTAAGTTGTATTGTGGAGCAGTCTGCAGCTGCAGAAGGACTACCAGGGGAAACTGTCTCTGCGGCAGGTCTTGCCCCGGCGTGTATCTTCAACTGTCCATCACATATTAACTGACTGATCCATTTTGTGAGCTCTAAAAAACCCTTGACAGGGTGCAATAGCCTATACCCCCAGTTCACTCCCACTTTTATTTTTATTTGAAAAGTGTTATATAGCGCTGGCTAAAGCCAGAGGTATCAGAGCGCTTTACATGAGAAGGTACAATTGCTTCAAAACATAGTTACATAGTTACAACAGTTTAGATACGTAGTTACTGGAGATACATGAGTTACAAAGGCATTGCTCAGGTATGGGGGAGAAAAGGCAGGCAGGGGAGAGAGACTCGGGGGAGAGAGGGAAGGAATAGAAGAGGAAGATGAAGAGTGAGGGAGGGAACAGGTGCAGGAGGGGGTAGGAAACACAGCAGTGCGACGAGGAAAAAGACAGAGTCTGACGATCGGACGGGTAGGAGACGTCCAAAGGGGGGGGTAACCAGACCCAAACTCCTCAATAGCTGCGTAGGGCAACTCCACCTATCATCGGCCAAATGTTGCTTGGTCGCCGAAGTACATCAGAGAGTTAAAGTATCAGCCATGGGGAGATCATGAAAAAGGTTTCACAGAGAGCGCCTTTTCACGGTGTACGGTGCTGAGTTCCCATCGCTAATGGGAACAGTCCCTAACCTCGGCTAAGTGCGAATCCCTTAACACTGTGGACTCTCAGAGGGGGTATCTGAGACTCCAGGGCATAGATGCAGGATCCCTGCCCAACAAGGGGAGAAGGAGTGCTTTGGCAAGGTGCACATTAAAGGAGGCCGTTGAGGCATTTTCTACTATGTGTGAATCCCTTAAAACTCTGGACTCTAGCAGAGGGGAAATGACAAGGAGGGAGGGAGTGCTTTGGCAAGGGCCACGTTCAAGGAGACCGTTTAGGGACAGATGAGAGGTAGGGGAGGACTTATACAGCAGAATGGGGCAAATAATAGTAGGTACGCTAGTAACGACGCGACTTCCCTAGAGCAGCTAATGTAGGAGGAAAAAAACAAGAAAATAAAATGGGTAGTCCATCAAAATAAACATAGCTAAATCAAAATCAGTAACCCTCAAGGTCTAAAGTGGGAGGGCTAGCAGTAAAAAGCGAGTTAAAGGGTTATGAGTTTTATATAGTGCTGGCTAGACTCGAAGGTATTTGAGCGCTGTACATGAGGTTCAAAATGTTACAAAATTGACATTTGTTAAAAAGTTACATCAGTTACTAGTAAAAACACTTAAAGAAAATAGATAAAGCACACATTCAGTGTCAGTCCCACAATAGGTCTTGAATTTTATGGGATGTTATTTTAGGTTATAATGTGATACGCACACCACATGTAGTTTGGGGGCACAAGGCACAAGTGAAATGAGGGCGAATGCTAACCTGCTATGGAGGAAAACGCATTTTGGTGAATTGCTGCATAAGGGTCTGGCGCTCTACATAATTACGTTTGCAATGCAAAGAAAAGAGAATGGTTCTGCACCATAAGAAGGACTATGAGAAGATCCTTCCACAACCAGCAGCTAGATGAGAGATGGCTTCATCTTACCATCGCACCTTCCTTGCTCTTCACAATTTAAACGCAGGTAGTGGCCTCAGTGAAGCGGACAAGATCATGACGCACAAATCGGTCCATAAGTAGACAAGGTCCTTCTCTGAAGAAAGTCTTTTGGGAGCTGACTAGTGACCTGTGGGATCTAGCTAGTCTCTATGTGCCTGGCAGCCACTGCATCCTTTTAGGTACAGGGAGATTTGTTCCTTAGCTTGGATCCCAGCTATCAGCCATGGCCCCATACTCAGCACAATATGTGGCAAACAAGCCCTTCTTCTGTTTAGCACTTTTTAGACATTTTGGGGAAAAAAGAGCATATTGGAACGAGGATCCTACGATAAAGCCTTGCATGACTAAATGCACAAACAAAACGGAAACCAGAAACCACTACCTCGAGTATCAAGACGGGAGTCGGGACACAGGACTCGCTGCTCGGGATTCAGAGACTCCAAGCTCCACGACTGAGGGGCGGGTGAGGCGGAGAGCATGGGAGGCAGAGTTCAGCTCTTCCGGGTCAGGGTAGGCAGTGGCAGCGGCAGCAGCAGCGGCAGGCGACAGGACGGTGGAGGCAGCATTTTCGGAGCTAAGCAGTAAAAGGGCTACGGAAGGAAGGTGGAGGTAAAAGGAGTTCAGCGTGGTCGCGCTATTCAGGCGTGGACTGATGCAGCCATAGCGCTCCGGAAGTGCAGGAAAATTACCGCAAGATTGGCAGGCAAGGCAAAAGTGCTCGGACAGCCTGCTGCTTCAGATAGAACTGTCCAGGATGCTCACCTTGCTTGGGTAAGTGAAGAGGAGGGGGGCTACATTAAAAAAATGACTGCATTTGACAGAGGAAAACAAAGGGGAGAGCAAGGGACGGTGTTTACCCAAGGTGAACGGAAAGTACTCCTGTTCCCCTGATCAAGGACTGAATTAAACAAAGAGAGGAGTACCACCAGAAGAAAAAAAGAAGGTTTCCTAATGGGGTATTTTGACTGACAAAAGGGACGGTTTCATCCTTTTGTAAAAAAAAACCCTCACTCACCAACCTAGTGGTGACATGCTTCATCATCGGGGTACACCCTGGTGGCCTAGCGTCACCAGGGTGTGCTTCAACACCTGAAGTACAGTGGAGCAGGTTGTGAATGTAAGTGCAAAAAAAGGTGTTAAAAATTGTCCTAATAATACTGTTTTGCTTCAAGTACTTCAGGTAGCTAAACAACTTGGCAAGATCATTTGGAATGGTTTCACTCTCTTTTTTGCGCAAGATTATGCCAAGGTCACTGCTGACCGTCGGAAAAAGTTCCTGGAAATGAGGCCTGCCTTACGTCGCATCAATACTCGATATGGACTATTCCATCGCTGCCTTTTCAAAGTGACATATAACGATAAAACAACTGATTATGAAGATCCTGCACTACTACAACAATTCCTGTGGACCCCATGGAAGTTTCTCACTCCTAATTGACTTTATATCAACTTTTTGTTCATATGTGCTTCTTGTTTCGTTGTTCATTGGTTCTTTCTCTTTTCCTTCCCATGTTTTTTGTTCAATTTCTATAGTCCCTGGTCTACCTTGTCATTGATTTTCCCATATCCCTTTCCTACCGGTTTATTGTCTAGTAGTTGTATTTTCCTATGTAAAGTCATGATGTAATACTTTTTATAGTATTGTACGTCTGGGTTATTTCTCTCCCTTATACTAGTTTTCTTCCCTTTCTCCTTTTGCAGGTGGCTTCCAGTATGAACCCTCATTGTTTTATACCTTTGTCATTACTTCCTGGGGTTGTCGCCTTCCTTGTCGTCGCGTCACAGAGTTTTTCGTCCGTTGGTTCATCTCCCTCATGTGGCTTCACCACCCCTGTTTTTCTCATTCTCCTTTGGTATGTTCTATGTTTCGTGTACTTGTCATGATTCTACTTTCCCTTCTTCTTCTTTTTCTCTTACCTTTCTCTTTCTTTGTTTTCATCCTTCCTTCCTATTTTCTTCCTCCCCTCTCTCTTCTTTCGGTTCCTCTCCCTTTTCACCTTTTACAGTCATTTCTTACTCTGTCTTACTTTGTTCCCTCAGCTTTTTTCCTTACTTCCTATTTCTTCCTCTCTCTACTTTGGTTGTATTGTTTCTACTTATTTTGGATACATTTTTAATATCTATTCCTGTTATTGTTACATTGTTCTTACATTTTTAGACATTGTTTCAAAAAAGTTTAGATGTCGATTAATGTAATTTCATGGAATGTTAGAGGTTTGGTGTCTCCTATTAAGAGACAACGTATTCTTTCTCATTTAGCTCATTTGAAAGCAGATATAGTATTACTACAAGAAATTCAAGTTAAGGATGTTGAAATCCCTAAATTACATCGTAATTGGGTAGGCCATGTTTTCGCCTCACCTGGTTCGGGTAAGCATAATGGAGTTGCGGTTATGTGCCATAAACGCTTGAATGTTCAGCCTATCTCTCAAAACACCGATACTGAAGGTCGATGGGTAGTTGTTTCATTATTGGTTAACGAGATCCCTCTAACTATTTTTAATATTTATGCTCCCACTGTACAAGATAAATTATTTTGGCCCCAAATCCTTTCCTCCACCATACAATATACTGATGACTTCTTTATTCTCGGTGGGGATTGCAACATGATTATGGACCCGTTTCTGGATAGGAAGTCTTTCTCCTCTCAGGTTCATACCCAATTTACAAACACTATTTCTCAACGGTCTCTTGTTGATTCCTGGAGGCTTTGCAATCCTACATTACAAGAGTACACATTTTTCTCACCAGTTCACTCTTCCCAATCACGAATTGACTATCTATTAATTTCCAAGGCTTTGACACAACACATTACTCACTCAGACATTGGCTCTATTATGATTTCTGACAATGCTCCTGTATCCTTAGGTCTTGATTCACTCCCTCCTGTTAAAGGTATACGACAATGGAGATTTAACAATTCTCTCCTTCTGGACACATCTTTTACTTCTGCTTTCCATGATTTTGCTCCACGCTTTTTTGCAGAAAATGAAACTTCCCACACATCTCCTCAATTAATCTGGGACACGTTTAAAGCTGCTTCTAGAGATTTCATTATTTCCTATGTTGCCAAGAAACGTCGCCTTGCTCATCAATCTTTATCCTCTTTAACTTCTTAAATTAAACAACTTGAACATTCTTATTTTTCATCCAAATCACCTTCTGTCCTCACTCAACTCATTAATGCAAACTTTCATTTAATAAGCTATCTACTAATTCTGCCAATTTAGTCTTACTTAATTCTAGTGCTAAGTTCTATTCTTCACAAAATAAGGCAGGTAATGTTCTAGCTAATTATCTTAAAGTTAAAACAGAGCGTACGAAAATTAATTCGATTGTTTCTTCTTCCAATACCATTCTCCATAAAGATGAAGATATTTTGGAGGAATTTACCAATTTTTACCAAAATCTTTATATCCCGGATTCTCCTCCCTTACCTTTTCACATTGATACTTACCTCTCCTTCATCCCTCCCCCTTCAGTGCCGGATGTAGACTTTTCACCCCTAGATAAAGAAATTCTTCCCAAAGACATTTTGGATGCTATCCATGTTCCTAAAATTTTATTCCCATTTCTCTTCCTTTCTAGTTCCTAAACTACATTGCTTATTTTCCTATTTTATATCTTCTCAGAAATCCGAAGGCTCGTTTCAAGAAGCTCTAATCTGTCTTCTTCCCAAAGATAATAAAGATCACACTTTATGTAAACATTATAGGCCTATTTCTTTAATCAATTTAGGCTATAAAATTTTTGCCAAAATTTTAGCTTTACGTTTAGATAACATTCTTCCCCAACTCATTGGTAAAGAGCAATGTGGTTTGCACAAGGGTCGTCATCTTTCGGATAATACTCGCCTTTTCTTTAATGTTCTCAGTAAATCCCATACCTACTCTCACTCCTTGGCTGCTATTGCATTGGATGCTGAGAAAGCTTTCGATAGATTCAATTGGTCATTTATGCTTTCTACTTTATCTTGGTTTGGTTTTGGATCTAAATTCATTTCTTATATATCCTTACTGTATTCCTTTCCTAGGTCTTTCATTTTTGCTAACGGTCTTGTCTCTTCCTCCTTCCCTCTCTTTAGAGGGGTCCGTCAATGTTGTCCTCTTTCTCCTCTTCTTTTTATTTTAGCTTTAGAACTATTTTTGTCAAGGATTAGATTAAATAATGATATCTCTGGTTTTCCGTATGGGGAAAACCATTTTAAGCTTTCTGCTTATGCAGATGACATTCTTTTATTTATCTCCCATCCTCAAACCTCTGTCCCAGCGTTCGTATCCGAAGTATCTTCCTATGCAGCAGTCTCCGGTTATAAACTTAATGTTGATAAGTGTGAAATATCTCCCTCCTGATAAATATTGTTTTCATGCTGATTTTATGATTTCATCATTTCATTGGGGTCCCTCTAAAATAAAATACTTAGGTCTCTGGTTTACTCCCTCTATTGAAGACACGGTAGCCTTAAGTATTAAAAATCTGCAAACCACATTAACCGACTCCACTACTAGATGGCACCCTCTATTTTTGTCATGGTGGGGTAGATTAGACGCCATTAAAATGATGTTGGTTCCGATAATTTTATTTTTTCTTTCTAATCTTCCTGTTAATCTTCCTAAATCGTGTTTTAAGTCCATTTACTCTATCCTTTCAAAATTCTTGTGGCAGAATAAAAAAGCTAGGATGTCTTTCGCCAAACTCAAACATCCTAAACTTTTAGGTGGAGTTAATTTTCCAGACTTTTCTTCTTATCATACTTCATTTTTTCTTTCTCACTCAGTTTCTTTTTTACTAGACTCTACTGATGATGTTTCCTCTTTTCCTTTATGGGTTGCAATTGAATCCTCTTTCTTTCAACCCTTTACCTTTCAAGAATTTATCTCTTTACCACATATTCCTCCGAAGATGTTGCTTCCTATTCTTAAGAATTCTAGAAACTCTTTCTTCCTCTCTTCCTCAATGGTCTTGATGACCGAACTCATTTTTTAAAATCTCCCATTTGGTACAATCCTCTTATTAACCCTTTCGATGCTGATGACGAGCTCAGCTCGTCATGATGCACAGTTGAGCTGTGCTGATGACGAGCTGAGCTCGTCATGAATGCAGGATAAGTGCAGTTTCCAGCACAGGGGGGGAAAACACCTAGCAGCCAAGGTGTTAAAATCAACAATAGAAAGATTTTCTGGAAGGACTGGCATTCTCTTGGTCTCATTTGGATTCATCAACTTTTTTAGGATGGTCTTTGCCTTCCTTTTTCGCCTCTCCAATCTCATTTTTCTCTTCCACATTCCTTTCTTCCCAAATACAACCTATTGTGCGCGGCTGCTCAATCTAGTTATAATTTTTTTTCTGCTTCTTCTGCCCCTGCCCCTGCTTCCCCGTCCTCTCTTACTATTCCCTTTCTCATATCCTCTCCCTCAGCTTCTCAAATCTATAAACAAATGCAGAATGTTTCTCTTCTTCGTGATAAATCTATAACAGAACAATCTTTCGATATCCCGTTATGGCACAATATATGGAATACACTAAGGAAATCCTCTAGAGCAGCCACTACCACTCAAACGTTATGTTTTGTTAATAACAGATTTCTTATCAGCCCTTCCAAATTACATGCTATCGATCAATCTATCCCTTCTACCTGTTGGTCCTATCCACAAACACATGCTGATCTCAAACACATGCTTTTCACGTGTCCTTTGATTCATCTTTTATGGTCCAAAGTATGGGAACAAATTAATACTATTTTTACTACTCATTTTCCGTTTTCCCTTACCCACATTTTTCAGGGTAGCTTATCTGACATTTGGTCTTCCCACACTTCCAATATTTCCATTATCGACCTTCCCTTAGCGGTGGCTTTTCATCAAATCACTAAGTCTTGGAAGAATGCATCAAATGTTTCTTTTCAAGCTTGGTAGTACGGTGTCTGCTATAATCATAGACTTGACAGAGCATATGTATATCCTGTTCAGCTTGCTATCAAACGAGATTTATTATGGTTACCAGTTATTGATTTTTTAGATGTATCTGCTCAATCTCGCCCATTACATACCCCCTCTCGTGAAGAAGTCCCTAAACCCCCATGATATGGTTATTATCATCTTATTTTCCTATATTAATTGATTGTTTTCTTTTTATTCTATGACACTTTATGTAGAAATCCTACATGTTTTATGCTCCTACTGCATTTTCTATAAGTAGATTTTTCTTTATTTTTTCCCTCCCCCGTTTCTCCCTCCTTTTTTTTTTTTCTTTCTCTTTCTCTTCCTCCTTATTGCAGTATATTACTTTTTTGACTTGATTGCTTCTCATTTTGTATTGATGATATTGTACGTTTCTTTATTGCAATCTTTATTTCAATAAACTCCTTTTGAAACTTAAAAAAAGAATACACCTCCAACTTTCAATGAGGGGGTGTCTTCTGTTCAAAGAATAAACAAATTTGACAGAAGCGGGAACAGGGGGAGAGCAAATGAATTTTGGATAATTTGGGAAAACTGTATGACTAATAGATAACAACACTATAAACATTGCTCTTGTCCTATGATTTAAAGCAATGCAATAGATCACTTCAAGTGGAAACTTGAAGGAGTAGTCAAAATGACTAGCTCACCCTAGAACCGAAATTGAAATGGAATGGACAAACAGGGGCTCAAGAATATAAGGGAAAGTGGAAATTCTCCACGCACATGCTGCGAGGAAAAGTGCTGGAGAGAGGAGGGGTAAAAATTACTATTCCCGCTCCAGTGAGTGTAACAGCAAGCAAAGTGTTGGATAACGGAGGGGTAAAAATTACTATTCCCACTCCAGTGAGTGCAACGGTAGGGAAAGAGTTGGACAGCGGCGTGGTAAAAATTACAATTCCCACTCCAGTGAGTGCAACAGTAGGGAAAGTGTTGGATAGAGGAGGGGTAAAAATGACTATTCCCACTCCAGTGAGTGTAACAATAACGAAAGTGTTGTATAGCAGAGGGGTAACAATTACTATTCCCACTTCAATAATTGTAACAGTACTGAAAGTGTTGGATAGCGGAGGGGTAAAAATTACTATTCCCACTTCAATTAATGCAACTGTAGGGAAAGTGTTGGATTGTGGAGGGGTAACAATTAATATTCTCACTCCAGTCAGTTCAAATTTAAAAACAAACAAAATATGAACATAAAAAATATTTAAAAAACAAAATAAATTAAAACATATAAATGTGTAAAAATTGTGAATACAAATATATTTAATATTATTTTTTAAAGTATATTATAAGGTTAAATACATATCACAAATACCTACAAATATTATATTAAATAAAATAAAAAAGAATTTCAAAACAAATAAATATGTATAATGAGAAAATATTTAGAAATAAAAATGGATAATTATTACATACATTTACTTTTTTATTTCCTACCCTACAACACCACACAATTCACAACGTACATCTACATTTTTAAGAAAATGTACTTCCTTATTTAACATAATTCATTACCAAATAAAGAAATATTATTGATTAAAAAAAATTAAAACTCATAATAATTAATTGACTTCCCACACTTTACCCCTATAATCCCCACAACCCACAGCCAAAATTAAACTGTAAACAAATTAATTATACTATTAAAACTTATTTTCAATTAAAAAACAAATAATATTTAACATCTAATTATAAAGTAAGTAAAATTAATTTACTCCCTACACTTTACCCCTATAACAGTGAAACCCATACACAAAACATATAAACAAATACCCTAATTAAATATCAATTAAATAATTAATATTAACGATAAATTAATTATTAATTAAATACAAATACTCCCCACCCTTTACCCGTATATACTTCACAACTCACGCCTAAAATTAATTACACAATTTCCATATTTAATTTTCAATTAATTAATTACTTCCCACTCTATTCCCCTCTAAACCCATACCCCCCACTACGGAACTAAAAAACACAAAATGTACTTAAATTAAAATTGATAACTACTAAAAATGTAACACATATATTAAAAAACATAAACAATACTTATACAAAAACACATACATTCAAAATATAAACTAAAATGCATCTGTATATTTCAAACAACTATATTTTTGCAAATTAAATTAATGACTTCTATATTT
The DNA here is from genome assembly GCF_964263255.1 of Lissotriton vulgaris. Lineage (NCBI taxonomy): Eukaryota > Metazoa > Chordata > Amphibia > Caudata > Salamandridae > Lissotriton > Lissotriton vulgaris. Next base: position 1,501,857,971 of record NC_141696.1, read on the forward strand.
TTTAAAAGAATATTTCCTATCTTAAATTAGATATTCTTGACCACGATATTCTTGCTGTCGATATTTCTGTGTCATGATATTACCAAGTTGGTCTTTGTGGAAGTCGACATTTCCAACTCGATATTCGGTCTCAATACCGACTGCCACTTGTTTACAACTTAAGTCCTTTCGTCCCAAACTTTTAAAAATTGAAATTACTTCTTCGATGTTATGCAATGTATTTTATGACTTTCTTTCCAAAACCGTTAACTGAAGTTCTTCATGGCGATGATTCTTTTTAGGAGGCCCACATAAAGCCATTTTAACCTCATCAATTTCTGTCTTCTAGATTAGATTATGAGCATTTCTGTTGAATATTGGTGTTTAAGTATGTACTTTTTATTTATTTAAACAGTATTTTTATTGACATTATTGTAACAAGCACATTGCATTCAGTATCAAAAGTATTCATTTCAGATCCTGCTCATAATTTACATATTATAGTTTGAAATTGGTGCAGTACTGTGCTGTGTGTCAGCTTCTGTGGTATGCAGCAAATAATTAATTAGCTTTTGCCGCTGATTTGGTGTCATACTAGTCTGCGATGTATGGATGTTGTGGGATGAACAAAAACCGTAAACTTGAGAACTCAGTATGGAGTCTCTGATTATTACAAACAAGGACAATTGCGCAATGGGCCTTGGGTCAAGCGCCCCACGCTAGGCTGGCACAGACACCGGCGCCACGGTACTGGGTCCTATGATTCGGTAGGATGGGTGCACTTAGTGGTGGTCTAGACTCGTCAGCCCCAGTCGGCACCTGTTGTGTTGAGTCAGTGGGTAGATTTAAAGACCCATCCTCTGAGGCAAATGTTACTAACATTTAATGCCAGGGCCTGGCTATTGGCTTTTTCTTTTGGATTTCAAGTTCCTCTCTATGTAAGGTGACGCTCCTGTCCATTTCTGGACTCACCTTCTCCACTGTTGGATAGGAGGGTCTTCCGTTGATTTTCACGCAATGGCCAGTGCTCTTTTGGCCAAGGTTAACATGAGACTAATGAACCTGGTGCTTTGTCTTTGGGTGCGGTAAGTGTCCCAACAGGCACCCTTGTTATGTTATGTGATTTGTATAGCACTCTAATCACCTGAGAGGGTATCCAGGTGCTTGGACAGGTGTGTAGCTGTGGTGGTCCCAAGGAGCTTATATGAAGAGCCAGGTCGGTCTTCAGCTTCTTGCTGAACTCCATAAGGGAGCGGGGCCTCTGATGTGTTCAGAAACGTCACTCCATCTTGTGAGTGCGATGTAGGAGAATGAGCGAGTCTCAGTTTTGCTTTTGCAGATGCGGGGTGGGTGTGTGAGTGAGCGTAGGTGTCAGGTGGGTTGGTGAATGTGTATGAGGCTGTACAGGTATTCTCAGCCTGTGTTGCTTTGCATATCTGCGTAAGAAGTTTGAACTGACTGCGCTTGTGAATATAAAGACTGTCATATCATTGCCCAAGTCCAACCTCCCATTTGCTTTTGTTTCATTACTGGGTAGCTTCGGCATATTTGCTGTATAGAACCAGGGTGCTAATTTTATCTCAGTCAGCTGTGCCCTTGTTAGCCCTGATCCTGGCTGGCTTCTACCATTAAACCATCTGACAAGCTATTGTAATTGCGCTGCCAGGTAGTAACCTTTGAAGCCCACAGTGTCCAGAACTCCGTCTTCTTTCGGAAGCCCTAATTAACACATGTATATTCCATGTCTGTGTGAGATCCAGAATATGACCCCCAATAATGTGTCGAGCTCATTAAAGAAATGTATAGGAACCCACATTTGCAATGTACTGAATGAGCATAAATGCCAGGGGAGCATTATCACTTTTGCCACCACAATGCCGCCTGTCGCTGTAAGTGGCAAAGTCTTCCAAAAGCCGACATATTTCTGCAATACCAACACCATTTGCCATAATTTTCATCCCAATATACTCTTCTGGAGGGAAGACCTGTCCCACAGGTAAAAGAATGGCCTAGGCTTCCATTGCAACCCTCTGTTTAAGGTTGCACTTGATAAGAAATGAATACTAACATTATAGTTATAATCTGGAAAGGGGTGTTTCAATATTTTTTAATTGATGAGCGGGATGCTTGTGTGTAACTGTGAGTGTTGTGGTACCTCTCACTGAGTGATGTTTCTGTTCTTCATTCCTGATTTTGATCCCCATGTAAGTTGAGTGACATTTAATCAATGGAAGGTGTGTGTCTCCTTTTTAGTAGTAATAAGACCTCTGGCCATATTATGCTATATTATGCAAAGGACATTTACATCTCTTTTTTTCACACAAGGGCAATTTGGTTTTACAGAAGGGCCCGCAGATGCTTGCATGACCTTGTTTGTAATAAGGAGCAAGTGGTGCAAAATGTGCCCCGGGGTATTCCATTATTTGCATCCAAAATACAGACCCCTTTGCTTTTGCACTCATGTCATATCACAGACATGGACACAGAAGCAAGAAAAGTATCAGGAGGCCAACGGAGTGTGTGCCACATATAGGTATCACAGTCAATGAACCCCCCTATGTCTGCCTATTGGGCAGGGAGGATCCCGGGACCATACAGGTGAACCATGTAGGCATGTGCTGTGGCACCAGCCTGCATGAAAGCACTGCCCTCTTCTTGAAATAATGCCTCTAGTGAAAGGAGGGTTGGTAACCTCAAACAGGTGGTCTGCCTTTCACTAGTGCACTGTTTGTAGTGCAGGCACTAGTTTGCACCTGCACTGGTGACAGCACATTTCTCGTTGTAGGACACACCTTCCTGCCTGCACCCAGTAGTAAAAGGTGGGCCATTGTTCAGACTGGGGATAGGGTACCCAATGTGTAAGCCAGACCCAGGTGTGTAACTGTGTGTTGTAGAGATAGTAATCATCTGTGTGAGTCTGTCATTGCAGGCTTTCATATCAGGAAGGCAAGCACTTCTTTCAGGGTGCTATTTGTGAGAGTCGTTGTGTCGCGAAGGGAGTCCGCCCTGGTGGGCTGCTGAAGTCAAGGAACTCACTGGTACATTTCCGTTATTGCTTGTGTTTGTCAGGGGTATGGAGTTCCTCTGCTGTGTCCAGAGAGCCTTGGCAGGCACGGGGTACCTCAGGCCCCTGCCGCCCCTGCACCACATGGGGACCCCGACCCTTCAGGGGCCCCCAAACACTTCAACGGGACCCCATTTAGCCCAGGGTAAATGAATAACATTGAGATAGGGGAGACCCAGGGGCCCCTCATCACATTCTGCAGGGGGGGCATCATTTTGCTGTTGGGAGGTTGTTTGGTGGTGGTTGTGATGGGCAGTGGTTTAGGAGCCTCGGTGGCTGATGTGCAAGATGTGGGAGGTTGGCTTACAGGAAGGCAACCCCGCTGCTGCACCTTTGTGCTCTCTTAGGACTTTCTGTTGTTAATTGTGCTTGGCTGCACTGCACTGGATAGTTCTTTTAGTTTTTATCTCCTGGCATACCATGTCAATCATACTGAGTTCCACCTCTTCCTTTACAATGGAGAGAAGACAACAGCTATGCTCCTCTGTGGAAGGTGGCTGCAGACACAAATGCCCGTAAGACCTGTTATGTATGATGCATTTAGAAAATACTCTTGCTCCAGAAAGCCTAGATATTTTCATTGATGATGAACCCTATATAATATAAAAATCAGGGGCGGCTGGTGATTTTCAAAGTGATGGGGTGAACACTTTAGTACCTGAGTATAACAAGAAAGCGAGCGAGCCAGATGTGCAAAAGGAGGGTGCAGGGGGTACTCCCCCTTGATTATTTTTTTTAAATAATAGATTCAAATTGTGGCTTTTATACCACATATTTACTGCAAAGTGTGAAGAAAACATCAGAAACAAATAAAAAATGTGCCCAATCCTCAATCTGGTCTGCTTGCAAAATGACCCCCAAGCCAGGCACACCCAACTAACGGAAACAGGCCAGTATGAAAAGCGGAGGATCTCTTACACTGCTAAATACAAGGGGCCCGATACACAGAATGAATTTAAGACTCAATCCTAAACTTACTACTATTTTGGTATTCACAGAATGCACTTACTACTTTTGGCATTCACAGAATAAACTTACTACTTTCACAGAAATTATGTTGTTGTCTTAAGTTTGTCTTAAGACAAACTTAAGACAAACTTAAGACAAACTTAAGACAGACTTAAGACAGACTTAAGACAAAATCCTAACCTAAGTCTGTCTTAAGTTTGTCTTAACTTAAGACAAAATCCTAACTTCTGTGAATACCAAAAGTAGTACGTTCATTCTGTGAATACCAAAAGTAGTAAGTTCATTCTGTGAATACCAAAGTAGTAAGTGCATTCTGTGAATACCGAAATAGTAGTAAGTTTAGGATTGAGTCTTAAGTTCATTCTGTGAATCTGGCCCCATATGTGCAGTGCAGCTAGTGTAGGACGTGAGGGAAGGTAGGGTGAACAGACCAAAAGTAGTGGCCAGATCAGTGCCTCTGATAGGCTGGTAGGGATGGGGTCAGTCATATGTCAGATCAGTGCCTCTGACAGTTCGACAGCCCGGGCAAGTTCAGCTCCTTTGTTTACTTCATCCAATCTGTCAAATTTACTGAGGATGCAGTCCATACTTGCTCTCCCAATCCTTGTGCTGGAGGCAGTAGTTATTTTGGATAACCTGCCTGGTCCAAACATTGCTCTGCCCTATACTAACCCTTTAGAGGTTTTGAGCCTGGCACTACCCTTATGAGCTCAGGCGAGTAGCAGCCCTAGTGACCAGGGGATGCATTTGGTAAACATGGGGGTGATGCAGCCTTTCCTCTGTACTGTTTTTCTGAATTCTTGGTACTGTAGTCAATGCTTTCTGGGTTATGTCACGATAGCGCGGGATAGGGTAGGCTGCAACGGGTCTGACAGGCCCAGCAGGTTAGGGTACTGCAAAGAAGGAGCCTACGATCGCCCTCGGACTGCACATGGTGTGCAGAGCAGTGTGCAAGCAAAGGCGTGTACCAGCCAAGCGCAAACTGTGAGCTTACTTGACACATTCTTAAGATGTTTGGGGGATGGAGTTTTTTCATTTGTCTCAAATTTTACCTCAACATTAAATTACTTAAACATTAAGAGAAAATAACTGAAAAATCAATCTAGGGTTTGAAAGGAAAGTCTCTTTTAACACACAACAGCATTTAAATGTCTGTATATGAACTCTACAAATATTTCAGAATTAGCAAAGCACAAATGAACCAATTTCTTTTTTTTTATCCTGAAGTTTGCAGGAAGCAAATATTTTAATGTGATCAATACAAATCAATGATGCAATTTGCACACATTTTTGTTTTGCCAATGCTTGTTTTTCCAATAGACCACAGCAGACATGCTAACATGCATTTTCCCTCCCTCCAAATTAGAAGCCTTCAATGGCTTTTGGTGCAGGCCAAGATTACCTTAAAGATTAAGTCACTAACAAAAGGACCAGGACCCAGATACCACCTGAAAAAATGTATAACAGTATTAATGACATCCACTCTGAATAATCCACTATCCTACAGATCCACAGCAACACAAGGAAAAGCAAAGGAGATAAGTGTTTTTTAGAGGTTCAACTTCCCTCATGAGATGAAGGACAACAATGAACATCCACATATCCACATTTCATTACCAGCGGGCTGGATACAGCATGTAAACCTGATTCCAGGTAAGAAGTCTATCATATGTTGTGACCGAATAAAAGCAAGCATGCCCTTTTTTGGGAGGGGGAGGGGAGGAGTTTTATATAGCACAAACTAGTTCTGAAGGTATCAGAGAGCATTACCTGAACACCAGTTAGGTTATAGGCATACACATTCATTTTTATTTTATTTTTGTTAGGCAGGGGGAGATTCAATGGCTTGCCCAGAATCACAGGATGTTGAAATTGGCAGTGGGGGACCGCCACACCACTGGTGGCCAGTCCCAGCACCACTAGGGTGGCGGGCGGGCTCCAGTCCATCCTAATAGAACCCTTAATATTAATATTATAATTGCATATTTAGGGGAAGTTGTGATCATTGAGGTTGTGTTAACAGGTGTTACTGGAAAGGGGCGACCACTAGGTCCCCCCGAACGTATGGTTGGGGGCCCGGATCCTCCCGGGAAACCATTTTGGGCGGGGGGCGTGTCTCGGCTGGTATGCCCGAAGCGGCGTAGCCGGGGCGCGCCTTTTCCCGCTCAAGAGGGGTTGTCCTAGACACCTACACCGGTGGCCACGCACAGTAGGCATACCGGCGGAGGGTTCACGCCCTCCCGAAGAGGAATAAAGAGAGCGGGAATCCGAAGAAGCATCCTCTTGTTCCTGTGCTTGGAAGCTGCACCCACTCGATGCACGTGAGCCCTCGACGGAACAAGGAGCAATTTTGAGAACTTGTAATTCTTGTGTTTCTCTTTCAGCGACTTCGGGCTAAGGATCCAGGACCGTGTTGATCGACTTGGAGCGAATATTCGAAAGCAATGTCTGGCAAGAAGGCAGGAAAGAGGTCCGAGTCTGACCAGATGCTTCGCATGTTGGTAAGCAGATTGACAAAGATCGAGCGGAACGTTGGTCAAGTCCCAGCGCTTGGCCGTGATATGGCGAACATGAAGAAGCAGATGGCTGCGATGAAGAAGCCGGGTAAACCGAAGAAAATAATAGGCCCGGCATTGCCGGGAGTCGCCCCTGATGGTAGGGGGAAACGGGTCAGGAATAGGGCGGCGGGGGGGAGGTTCCAGTCCCCGAGGTACCCCCTGTGAGCCCTGCCATTCCAGTCGAGGCCCCGGTACTGATCCCGGATGGGGGTCAGCCGATTCCGGTTGTGATTACGCCCGCCAACGAGGAGGACATGCCACCTGAATTGGCCGCCCAGTTGGCCGCATGGCTTGGCAGAAAGACAGGGGGTGCTACGGCACCAGGAGACACGGCCGCAGAGGCCAGGTTACTAATTCAGCAGTTGCGGCAGTCTCGAGATGCCGCAAAGGCGAATCTCCCTCTTGTCCCCCCACAGGTGACCCCGGAAGGACCGGCAGCTGGCATCGAAAAAACGGCGGGAGCAACAGCTGAAACGGGTAAGCAGGCATTGCCAATTGCGGGGGAGGGCTCATTGCCCTCAAGACGGGAGAGAGTGGTTCAACATATCCCATTGGCCACGAAAGAATTGATATGGGCGGACAAGTATGTAAATATGTTTTCCCTGCTGACTGACCATCGAGAAATGGAGTATGCTAAGACGCAGAAAGATTTGTGGCATCCGAGTGTATGGCGAGCCAAAATGGCGGGATTCAGGGTTGATGAGACAATCACAAATTGGGCCAAGGCATTTGCGATGTTTACTGCAATTATTGGGGAGCGTAAGCCTGAGGTGTTGCCTGAATTGTCTTGCTATCAGGCACGAATAATGGATTTGTATGAAACATATGAGGGTGATCAATGGATGGGTTACGATATGAAATTCCGCAAGGCCAAAGAGTACGATTCATCTCTGACGTGGGATTGTCTCGACTCGATTTCTTGGCAGAAGCAGCTCCTGCCGGGCGCGACGAAGACGTCCTCGCCAGGCGGGAATGGGTCGGGGTTTTCCCGCCAACAGCCCGCAGTGCCCTTTCGGGCGGGCCCCGGTGGCGACCACCAAGCAAAAACTGGTGGGAATGGGGGTAAGAGAGGGGTCTGTTGGACCTTTAACAGGGGCAATTGCACCAGACCACAGGGGACATGCAAGTTCAGACATGCGTGTGCGGGTTGCGGGAATCCTTCGCATCCCGAGAGTTCGTGCAGGTCCAAAAATGGCGGGTCGGGAGGTAGGGGAGGGTCCAAACAAGATTGAGGGGGACCATTGGGTACCGTTACAGACCCCCGTTGATGTCATGGCAATGATCCCCTGGCTAAACGAGTACCCTGATCATGTCTCCGCTGGGGTGTTAAGGAATGGATTTTTATATGGTTTCCACATCCCGGCGGGGGATTTTCGGGGGGAAGCACTTTGTAGAAACCAACTATCGGCCCAGCATAACCCAGCCGTGGTGGAGAGGAAGATTGCTAAAGAGGTTACCCTGGGCCGGGTTGCGGGCCCATATGGGCACCCGCCAGTACCAAATTTCATCTGTTCCCCGTTAGGAGTGGTCCCCAAGAAAGACCCAGGGGAATTTAGGCTGATCCATAACTTGTCGGCTCCGAAGGGTTTCTCGGTGAACGATGCGATTGACCCGGAAGTTTGTTCAGTGCGGTACGCATCCTTCGATGATGCCGTCACCATGTTGAATCGCCTGGGGCCCGGAGCGCTGATGGCGAAGTCAGATATCGAGTCGGCGTTCCGGTTGCTCCCGGTACACCCACGGGATCAGCGTCTCTTAGGTTTTGTTTTCCAAGGACGTTACTACATGGATAGATGTATGCCAATGGGTTGCTCCATCTCTTGTGCTTATTTTGAGAAATTCAGCTGTTTTTTGGAATGGGCATTCACCGAAGCCACTGGGCATAGCCATGTTATGCATTACTTAGATGATTTTCTGTTCTTGGGGGCAGCCGGCGACACAAAATGTGCGCAGGCGTTACAGGAATTTTGTATCCTCATGAATGAATTCGGAGTGCCATTGGCACCAGGTAAGACGGTGGGGCCAGCTACTTCACTGGAGTTTCTGGGAATTGAACTCGATTCTGTGGAGGGATGTTCCCGTTTGCCAGTAGGAAAAGTAGCGAAATTCAGGGCTTCCCTGGAACTGTGCCTTGGTAAGGAGAAAGTGACCCTGCATCAGTTACAGCAAGCAGTGGGTCAGCTTAACTTTGCCCTGAGAGTGATACCGATGGCCCGCCCCTTTTCCCGCTCTATCGCACAGGCTATGGTTGGTCTCAAGGAAGGACACCACCGCACGAGACTGTCTGCTGAGGTTCGCCAGGACATGCGCATCTGGTTGGCATTTCTGGCGGACCTCAACGGTCGAGTGGTATGGAACAAGCCGTCAGCATCTTCGGACGAGCTGGGTGTGTGGACTGACTCGGCGGGGAGCGTGGGATTTGGCGCCATTTTTGGTAACCGATGGTCGGCGCAGAGGTGGCCGACATGGTGGCACACCAGCGGTCTCACAGGTAACATTGGGTTCCTCGAGCTATTCCCAATTTTTGTGGCTCTGATGGCATGGCCGGACGAGTTCAGAGATCACTCTGTGGTATTTTGGTCCGACAATATGACGGTGGTTGAGTCTATTAACAATCAGGCAGCACGCTGCAAGTTGATCTTGAGATTGTTGAAGGAAATTGTACTACTTTGCATGAGATTGAATGTACAGTTCAGGGCTAAACATGTGCCGGGTGTACTGAATCATGCGGCTGATGCACTCTCTCGTTCACATATGCAGGCGTTCAGGGGTTATCTACCGACCCCGGACATAGCGGCGGCACCGTTCCCCGAAGCACTCTGGCTACTCGGTGTCCCGGATTACAAGACCTCGTGGCAGCAAGCTTAGCCCCCAGGACGAAGAAGGCATACGAAGGAGCGTTTCGTTCCTATTGTGCATTTTTGGGTCCGGCAGGGGATCAGAAATGGGGGCAGGAGGATTGCTTCCTGAAGTTTATGGTAGCATTGCACAGGGAAGGCCGATCGGTCGCAACGGCCTATAGGCACCGAGCGGCCATTTCATTCATGGCGCAGGTGCATGGCATCAAAGACCCGACATCTTCCTTTTTGGTAAAGAAAGCCCTTCGCGGCTGGCAACGCCTTGAAGGTCGTAGAGTAGACGAGAGGCGCCCGATTGGCTAAAGAAAGGTTGTCTTTGCTTATGTCGGTACTACCCACGACATGTTCCTCCCATTTCGAAGCAATTCTGTTCCGGGCCGCTTTCGCTTTAGTGTTCCATGGGGCTATGCAGATGAGCGAACTGGTTGCAAAGAATAAGAAAGATGTGGAGGGGGGTCTATGTCGGGATCACATCCTGATCAGGGGTGATTCCATGGTAATCACAATAGCTAAATCCAAGACTGATCAGGGAGCTATGGGAAACAGTGTTATTGTCCAGCGCTTGCGAGGGTCCCCCATGTGCCCGTTAATGTGCATTGAGGAATATTTGGCGCTGAGGGCGGAAACATGGGGTGGGAGTTTGTTGAGACACATCGATGCCACCCCACTGACGAGGTTTCAGTTTCAGAGGGTGCTAACAATGGCAATCGCAGCGGCGGGCTTGGACCCGAGCGATTTTGGGACCCACTCCTTCAGGATAGGGGCTGCTACTGAGGCTACAGCCAGGGGTCAGAGTAATGAAGAGGTGAAACGGTTAGGACGATGGTCCTCGAACTGTTTTAAAAGGTATGTGCGATTCCACATGTTGTGAAGTCAAGTTACATGCATTCACGCTTCTTGTCTTCTGTTTGATTTACAGTTTCGCAAGCATATTATGCGGGGCGGAATTTGCAGTCAACCCGGCACCAGGGGACCAGCGGTCAGAGATCACCAGCTGAGGAGAGAGAGGTGTGGGTCGTGGGCCACTCATATGTGAGGCGGGCCGGGGACGTATTCAAAGCAGGTGAAGCGACTCACGCAGCTGGGGAATACGGGTACAGAGTGACCTTCCACGGAAGGGGCGGGCTCTGTATTGACCAGTGTGAATCTTTTATCGAGGAACTCTTAGGGCGGCAAAGGTCACCGCCATCTTTAATCATAGTACACCTGGGGGGCAATGACATGGTGACGCTCGGCAGGCGAGTATTACTCGAGCGAATTTTGTCTACCGTTAGCTGGCTAGCAAAAAGAATCCCGGGGTGCACGATCGCATGGTCACACATGATTCCTAGGAAGGTATGGCGGGGGGGCCTTTCGGTATCGGCACTGAACCATTCAGTAAAGAAGGTCAATAACAACATTGGTAGGTTGTTTGGCTCGGCGCAATTGCACAGTATTCCGCATGGGTGTATTCGGGGTGATCATATGTATTTAGATGACAGGGTTCACTTGTCCCGGGAGGGTAATGTCTTACTCATAGGAGATTTCATAGGTTTGCTAAAGGGTTTGAGGAGGCATGACCTATAGGAAGGTTTTGGGGGGGGCCGGATAGCCGGTCAACTATCCGGCCTGTGGCGGTAAGGTCATGATCGGTGAGCAGTAATTTCAAGGTCCCTAGAGGGGGGCGCCACCCACTATGGACAGGAGCGCCCAGGGGGAGGCGGCACCCACTAAGTATGGATCGCCTAGGGGAAGACGGCCATAGACCCCTTCCAGGGGGGGAGGCGGATATATGCCCCTCCTATGAATTTCCCGGGGCCCGGATATCCGCGACGGCGGATGTGATAGACAGTGTGGGGTGGGGGGGGAGTCCACGCTGCCGTCCTACAGACACCTCACACGGGTCCTCGGACGACCTCTAAGATGGCGCCGAGTTTAAATGGGGGGCCCCCAAAAAGACAAGGGAAATTGGAGTTGGCACAGAGGGTACAGTCCTCTGCGCGGCCGCCACTCACACCGTGAGGGCGAGAGTTTTGGTAGTAGGGATCTGACACCGGTTGCGACCTTGCCGTTGGCCCGTAATGCTAGGATGTACAATTTTAATTTAGAAAGTATGCATTTGCAGGATGTTAGACTCGGCTAGGAAAACCTTTGTATTAGAGATTTGTTAAGGTTTGCCAATGTGACATGTCTTCATCGAAATGTAATAAATGAAAATTGTACATGATATGAAACTTTTTATTTAATATTTTAATTTTGTTTCATATTTTAATAAATACGGCCGGGAGGGTAACTCCCTCCCGCCTTCCAAAAGTTCAAATACTGCGTCCGTCTTCCCATCCTTGGGGATTGTGTTGGGAGGGGGTGACAGGCATCCCGGCCATATGGAAAGGGGCGACCACTAGGTCCCCCCGAACGTATGGTTGGGGGCCCGGATCCTCCCGGGAAACCATTTTGGGCGGGGGGGCGTGTCTCGGCTGGTATGCCCGAAGCGGCTTAGCCGGGGCGCGCCTTTTCCCGGCCAAGAGGGGTTGTCCTAGACACCTACACCGGTGGCCACGCCCAGTAGGCGTACCGGCGGAGGGTTCACGCCCTCCCGAAGAGGAATAAAGAGAGCGGGAATCCGAAGAAGCATCCTCTTGTTCCTGTGCTTGGAAGCTGCACCCACTCGATGCACGTGAGCCCTCGACGGAACAAGGAGCAATTTTGACCCACCCACCAGCCCCTTAAGGCAATATTAGTTCTGCAATAAAGTCTTTTCTCTGATTAACATCTTCTTCCCTCTGTGTTGCGGTATACGAGAGTATAGTTTAATGTGATGGTATCTGGCTGAAGGTAGTCTTTTGTCTTGTAGTAGAGGTAAATATTGCAAATAGACAGGGTGATGTTTTTTCCCTTAGTAGGTAATCAAAATGTCGTATTTATTTTTTGGTCGGGCGGTAAGGTCATGATCGGTGAGCAGTAATTTCAAGGTCCCTAGAGAGGGGCGCCACCCACTATGGATGGGAGCGCCCGGGGGGAGGCGGCCATTGGCCCCTCCCACGGGGAGGCGGCACCCACTAAGTATGGATCGCCTAGAGGAAGACGGCCATAGACCCCTTCCAGGGGGGGAGGCGGATATATGCCCCTCCTATGAATTTCCCGGGGCCCGGATATCCGCGACGGCGGATGTGATAGACAGTGTGGGGTGGGGGGGGAGTCCACGCTGCCGTCCTACAGACACCTCACACGGGTCCTCGGACGACCTCTAAGATGGCGCCGAGTTTAAATGGGGGGCCCCCAACAAGACAAGGGAAATTGGAGTTGGCACAGAGGGTACAGTCCTCTGCGCGGCCGCCACTCACACCGTGAGGGCGAGAGTTTTGGTAGTAGGGATCTGACACCGATTGCGACCTTGCCGTTGGCCCGTAATGCTAGGATGTACAATTTTAATTTAGAAAGTATGCATTTGCAGGATGTTAGACTCGGCTAGGAAAACCTTTGTATTAGAGATTTGTTAAGGTTAGCCAATGTGACATGTCTTCATCGAAATGTAATAAATGAAAAATGTACATGATATGAAACTTTTTATTTAATGTTTTAATTTTGTTTCATATTTTAATAAATACGGCCGGGAGGGTAACTCCCTCCCGCCTTCCAAAAGTTCAAATACTGCGTCCGTCTTCCCATCCTTCGGGATTGTGTTGGGAGGAGGTGACAGGCATCCCGGCCATATGATGCCCACAGGGTTAAACATTTGGAATCAAAGAGGAGGAGGATTGGGCTATTACTACTCAAAGAGAGTAGAAGGTCCAGTCACGACGTGCCCAAAGAATACGTCTTTACAAAAATTGCTGTGCTGTTCCTAAAGAAGGAGAGGAAATGGTACAGTCTGTGATGCGGATGATTAAGGCAGGGTGACGGGGAGGTAACCCTGGGAATCCATTTTGTTGGAATTAATGCCCTCACACACCCTTTCAGGTGTCATGCTTCATCATTTGGGCCTGCTCCTCGTTGGGTCAGCGGTGCAATACCCAACGGGCAACACCTCATAGAGGGGCTCTTTGGCGGAGATCTTTTTCCAACAGCCGTATGGATGAAGTGCGGGTATGGGGCCAGAACTAAGGGTAGACGTGGGGTATTGAGTTAAAATAAAGCTAGTGGTACCGGGAATTATTTATTCAGAAGGGCCACTGCTTTAGTTAAAAACAATTTTCTAGAGGAGAGTGATGGAAAGTAATGTTTCCAGCTATCTTCTAGAATTTATTGTAGTCCGGTCAACATGTTTCTCGCTACTGTAAGGTTGACTAGCGATTCTTCAGGACCCGGTTCCAGCGGCGAAGGGTAGGTGCGTGCAGTGAAGCTCAGGAATTACCAACCTTGCGGTGGAAAATCTACCTGAAGCTTTACCCGCTGGACACTGTCGTTGTTTGACTGTTTTTAACTTTAGGTATTGACAGTTACAACTAGAAGAAGGGTAATATAGTATTGTTTCTCCCTTCACCCACTAGTGTGGTAGCCACATGAGCATACATACACCACACTCTAGGGTATTAGTGTAGACAGTTATTTGCACCATTAGATACTTGCTAAATAGTCTCCTGGGTCCTGAAGAATCGCTAGTCAACCTTACAGTAGCGAGAAACATGTTGACCGGACTACAATAAATTCTAGATGATAACTGGAAACATTACTTTCCATCACTCTCCTCTAGAAAATAATTCCCGGTACCACTAGCTTTATTTTAACTCAATACCCCACGTCTACCCTTAGTTCTGGCCCCATACCCGCACTTCATCCATACGGCTGTTGGAAAAAGATCTCCGCCAAAGAGCCCCTCTATGAGGTGTTGCCCGTTGGGTATTGCACCGCCGACCCAACGAGGAGCAGGCCCAAATGATGAAGCATGACACCTGAAAGGGTGTGTGAGGGCATTAAATCCAACAAAATGGATTCCCAGGGTTACCTCCCCGTCACCCTGCCTTAATCATCCGCATCACAGACTGTACCATTTCCTCTCCTTCTTTAGGAACAGCACAGCAATTTTTGTAAAGACACAGGGTTAAACACCCATTACAACGAAATGATTACAACGACTACCATTACCCCGCATTCCATCACAATGCAACTACCATTACTAATCCTGGGCGAAGCACTACGCTACGCTCGCATGGTTTGCGAAGTTTGCGCAACTTCGCACTACACGAACTGCACGTAGCACAGTGCAAACACGCGTAGCGGTCATTTTTTGCTTGCTCGCGGTCCTCAACGTCAAGTTGGCGACCGCGAGCAAGCAAAATGACATCCTGGCGAGACTTTTTCCTCGTTCACGATCAGCAACATCAAGTTGCCGATCGCGAGCGTGGAAAATAAACCTCCCGGCGAGATTCTCAACGCGGGGAGGTCAGGTTTCTCATTGCGAGTGGTCGCGTATGCTCGCGACCACTCGCAATGAGAAACCTGACCTCCCCGCATTGAGAAAGCTGCCGCTTGAGTAAAAACCTACTCAAGCTGCAGAAAACTACAGCTCGTACTGTGCAAGATGCCGTTTTCAATGATTGCACAGTGCCGGATGCTTGTCCGCACTGTGCAATCATTGAAAACGGCATGTTGCACAGTGCGAACATGCTACTACACAGTTCACGTAGTGCTATGCGTAGCTCTCGTAGTACAGAGTGCACTTTGCGTAGCTACGCGTAGCGCTACTTCGCGAACTACGCCCAGCCCTACTCCGCAATGTTATTACAACGCATGGCATTACAATGCATATGCATTTACCACGCATGCTTTTAAAATGAATTTCGTTGTAAAGGCATGAATGGTAAATGCATATGTATAAGGTAAGTATAGGGTTTGGGTTTTGGGGTGTAGGGGTATATGTTTTGGGGTGCGACGGTTAACTGTGATGGTATGCATGGTGTTGACATGCGGGGTAACTTCATATATTCGCCCACAGGTGCAGGGGCCTGATACTGAAAGGACGGGTCATGGTCACTTACTTAGGCTTTCACGTCGGAAGCTTTTTTTCTCCTCAAATTTTTTTTATTAGTTTGATCCCAATGACAAATAATGGCGTCTGCATGACAAGACATTTCCCAGGAACATTATCAACACTCTATAGGTGACACAGTTGCTTAACACATGGGGAAATACTGTGCGAATTACCTTTGCATTGCAGACGTTTCCAATATCTAGAATATCCCCAAGATAGTAGAAATCCCCCAACATACCCTCTCCCACCATATTCCTCCCTAAACTTAAGCGGAAGGAATAAAATGGGATGAAACTGGAATCAGAAGCTTTTTTAAGGTATTGCAATTGATGGAGGTTCTCTCTATCCCTCTTTCTAGCACGCACTCTCCTGTTCTTTAATCTCTCCCCGCTTTACGCGCCTTCCTTCTTCTCTCTCTCCATATATTCCTTCCTGTCTATATTGTGTTCCGGTTTTCTTCTTTCCTTGCCCGCTCGCGCACTTCCTCGATTGTACTCTCTTTTTTCTCCTTCTGTCGCGCCGTCCCCTCGCTTCTCGCCCCAATTGTACCCGTCTCTCTCCTGCACTCTCTCTCCATTTCCTCCTCTCTTCCCATCTGTCGGGTGCTCTTTTATTGCCTTTCCTCCTCTCCCTCGTTCTTTCTAGTTGTTTTTTTAATCTCTCCGCCTCACAGCTCTCCTTCCCTCTCCGTCGCTTCCGCTGCCTCTCTGTGTCTCCTGCTTACTGCCCACCTCTCATGTTCTTTCACTACCACGTCCATGTCTCCCCTGCTGCTCTCCCGTCTGCTATACTCGTCCTCGACCCCACCTGGCCCCGCTCCTTCTCTCCTGCAGTGCTGGGACCCTGGCAGCCCCCCCTCCCCCTTGACCCTTCTGCCTTACCCCACAGTGCTGGTCTGAGCTGGCCATTGCTCCTGGCCAAAAGAACTCAGGGCCCAAGATGTTCAGGTTGCTGGTCGCATTGAAAAGGTCACCCCAACGAGCTGACATCATCCTACAGTAGTCATCGATGGTTAAGGTAGAGTCAGAATATTCACGTTTATAAGTTATAAGTGATTCAAAAAACGAAAGGCTGTGTGCATATGTTCATTATCGAGACGGACAGCACATAGGCTCCAGGTATGCAGTATTTGCCTATCTCACGCCATGTAGTGTTTGATGTGCATTCTCTGCACTGAGACTTACATAATGAAAACAAGCTCAATACGCAAATGAGAGGGCGCTGTGCAGCAAAGACACACCACACAAAGAACCCAAGGACGCGTGGAAGGAAAGGCCTCACACACCCGTCTTAAGAACATGACTGTTATCTCCTGCTCTGACAGCAGAGCTAGCACTCAAGAGCAGTTGGTGAATAAAAAGCCTTGGAGAGTGCTCGGTCCTTTTAAAACAGTCTCTCTCTCTCTCTTGATTAATATAATCTACTGTAAGTAAATAAATAACTCACCAATGGAACGTTCTTGCACCAGGCTCCTCCGCGTGACTGGACTGCAGCATGTCACAAGCCTGGAAGGAACTGGAAAAGGCTGGATTTGGACTCCTCCCCCAGATCCCAGCCCACCAATCATTTTAAAAATGAACAACTGTTGCTGGGTCTCGTGGAAGAAGCAGAGGTCATGGACACTCCCTACTCCTACATTGTTTAATCTGACTGCCCTGCCCCCAACCATTGAAATTAATATAACTTTTCCAACTCCTCCCTGGGCTCCGTGAATAACGCCCAACTAAAACACTATACTGGCAGTGATACACAGACCCTGCCCACCAGTGTCTCGTCACTGCCCTGCTTTCAGGCTCCAGGTCGAAGAAATCTTCGCCCAGCCAAGGCGTGACCAAGGGCCATCCTTCCCACCCCCTCAAAGAAAAACTCAGATTTACATGTTTGTTCACCAAACAGCCAGCACAATTTTTTTGCTAGCTGCTTGGTGTTCCATCTCACATTTTTATACTCCCCCCCCCCCCCCCCCCCCCCCGTGGCAGGGTGACGCTCATCTTGTCCCTGAACACCAGCCGTCCCTGATGAAAATTTAAGTTCACATTCTTCTAAATCTTTCATATTTCACACTTTCATCCCAGTGGTGTCGGGTTGATCCTTTCTGTGAAAAGTGATTGCTTATTTGATATGCTTGTGCACTTGATTCATAATTCAACATATTTTTGTTGAACTAGCTGAAGTGTCTGTTTTGATTAAAGCAAATGACAGGCACAGACTTCATGTGATTCATGTTACACATAAATAATATTTGCTTTTCTTGCTGAAGAAAACTTTTGAAGAATTTGAATTCTGAGAAACAGATGTTTTGCTTCACTCTCACAGGGACTGCTAGTTAGTTCTTTACTGAGCACTGTCATTTCGTGGATGGTAGGCTGAGGTGTGGGTCAGCAGTTTTCTATCATTAAATGTGAAGAGGTTTCTAGACAGGGTTTGCCCTTGTTTCTCCTTCCTTGATCACTCCTTCAGGAAGGCTGATGACAGCTAAGTGCAGAGATCTTACATTTCACTATGTCCTTGTTTTGGATATCCTTATTTAGAGTCACATTTGGCACTATCTGCTGTAAAAGCTACCATCTTGCACAAAGACTATGGGGCCTATTATGATTGCAGTCTTCCTGCATCCTCCGGGCCGGCGGAAGTCACCACCGGCCCGGGGGATGCGGGAAAACCACTGCGGAGCCTAGAAAGACCCACCACCAAATTAGGATGGGCGGTGGGTCTTGCAATCAGTCCGCAGCTTTTCCGCCACGGTCGCCTTCCGACCGCGGCGGAAAAGCTTTAACATGGCTGGCGGTGTCTATCAGACACCGCCAGCCATATTAGGATGGTGTAGAATGTATGCTTTTCTGCGGCGGCTTTTCCGCCGTGGAAAAGCATACAGACCTTCACTTCGGGGGCCCGTTGCTGGCCCCCTGGGTGAAGTGGGGTGGGGGTGCACATGGGGGGTACTTATGGTACCCCCCGGGATTTGCATGAACAAAGCAGCAGGCACCGCGCGGTGCCTGCCGCTTTGTGCACGCAAATGCTGTGCATGCAATTTTTAACATTGCAGCGGGTGCAGCTTGAAGCTGCACCCGCCGCAATGTTAAAGATAGAGGATATGACCGCCACCCTGGTGGTCACATTCTAATCTGCACGGAGGGAACGCCGCAGCCCATGCGGACGTTCCCTCCTACTCTGGAGTTGCAGACGGACTCAAGTCCGTCCGCGATCCTAATCGACCCCTTGGTTTGGATTAGATAAAAAATATGATTAATAGAAATAGAAACTGAAATGTTTTAAATGATAATGAAGAGATACCGTTAGAAAAAACACTATTTGCCTTTACGTTAAACCAAAACCTGCGTAATTCCTTGGTACATACATATAAAGAGCCTATATTTGAAAAACAGACAGCCCTAAACATGACAAAGGCCACACGGTACAATAAATGTGGTAATTGTACCATGTGTGACCAATGTCTAGTGGGTAAAATGATTGAACACAATGGGGTGAAAGTGGACACCAGTAATCTAAACAACTGCTGCAATAGCAATGTTGTATACCTCCTACTATGCCCACGAGGGCTGGGGTAAGTAGGGAGACAGGGAGAGTGTTGGTACTATATCTGTTAGAGCATAAGCCAGCCCTAAAAACATCTCAACTTAATGCTCCACCAGTCGAACATTTTTTCAAATAAAAACATGGACATACAGATTTCCTCTGGATCATTTTAGAGATCACATGCAATAGGCGAGAAGGCTGCTTAGAACAGAAAATAAAATTGAGAGAACAATGGCATATTTCAGGCTGAATACTGTAAGGAAAGGACTAAACTCCAGGGAGCACTGGAATAAATGTGTTAGTTAAGTGCAAGGTACAGTACAGAAGTATATTGCAGGTTGTAGTAAGGGTCAACCATGAAACACAGGTGTGCGCGTCACTCTCAAGGGCGCAGGATGGTTGGGATCGGGTAATATGCATGAGTAAACCATAAGTGACAGCATTCCCATACAACCTTACATGGCTGAACGGCTTAAAAACAAGGTAAGTCGCAGGCATTCAATATATAAACAGGGAGTAATGAAAAGTTTACGAGTTAAACGTAAGCTGCACTTTATTGCTATAATAATGAACAAGCAAGGTTTCATTATGAAAAATCAGGGTGAATAGAACTAACCCAACAGAGTTGTACCTTGGAGACATATGCTTCAATACAACACACAAAACTAGTAGTTAGGAGGCAATATCACCGTTGGATAGATTGTTTATGAATAATTGTGGTGCTTCACAATGCCAGGACTTAAGGATGTACATATTCCAAGACGGCACTCCCCATGCCCCTGATCAGCGCTGTACATTGAGGGTTGTTAAGCCGAATTGGCTTGATGTCACTATGACGTACCCGAAAAATATTCAAAATGTTAGGGGCAGGATTGGCTAAAAACGATCAGCCGCAGTCGGTAGTGGGAGTACCTGCCAGCCGGTGACGTGGAGAGGGTGAGGAGCAGGGTTGAGGCTAGTAATATATGGATTACGGAGCTTTACAGGTAGATAAACATAAATAAATAAAACGAATTTCGTTGCGCGCACTGAATCGCATTTGGGGATGCAGTGCATGCAACAACGTTTATTTTATTTATTTATATGTTTACTTACCTGTAAAGATCCGTAATCCATAGATTACTAAACCCCACCCTGCCCCTCCTCCTCCCTACGTCACCGCCCTGCAGGTACACCCACTACCGACCACAGCTGAAAACGATAGAGAACCTCATCATGGAGTGCGGACGCAGACAGACGGCACGGAAGCCCTTAACCCCTTGCATGCTGATGACAGAGCAGTTCCGTCATCAGCTACGGGTGAGCTGTGCTGATGACGGAACCGTTCCGTCATGACTCCGCCCGCGCAAGGCGGAGTCAGCATGGGCGGTGAATTCCCGCCGCACGCAAGGGGTTAAGTAAGAGACGAGCCAGAAATAGACTATCAGATGGATGTCTCTCATTGGGAAACCTGCTCATATGTGAATTTGGGTGACACATCTAATGGACATGGTCCATGAGATGGGACACCGATAAGAAAACTACACGCCGTTTCTCTCTCCTGTTTAGAATGATGGTTAACCACCTCCCAGGGGGTGGGAGGGCGAAAAAGCAGTGTTAGTCGGACATAAAGGGCATGCAAATGATATCCAGAGCATAATCTATGTCCGGTACGAAAACAACATGTCAACTTGGTTTCAACTATGAATGCCCTTCCTGTCATGATTCGAACCGAACCCAGCAATCTTAAGTTTCGGAAACTCCTTAAAACATTTCTTTTTCCTAATGAGCCCTAATTAACGGTACCATCCTCAGCTTTGCTCTTTGTTCTTCAGCGCTGGGACGCTCTTGGGCAGCCATGCGCTTTACAAATCAAATTTCATTTAATTTCATTCATTTATTTCACACTACATGTATAGAAACAAGCATAGGTGAGTCAGAGACTTACTGACTGAACCGCAGTGATGAGGTATGACGTTTTGGAAAGCACCCTGTTAAAACAAAAGCAAGTGAGGGATAGGCTCTGTATATATGCAGTACTACAAAAAAAAATACAGTCCACATAAAAAATCTCCCATAGGCAGAACAGTCTGATGGTTTTAGGCGTTTAGGTGGGTGGACCAAGAGAACAACTAGAGGCAGTTTTCTTCAGGATAATACCTGTCCACTTTAATATAGAACTCCTTTTATAAGCAAATAGATAACCCTAGGATATAACCTTGTTGCAGGTACTGGGAACCTGAATGCCTTTGAAAAAACGAGAAAAAAAGAAGGCTTAGATTACCCTGGGAAGGAACTGTATGTCACTGCAGTCTCATTGAGGCGAGCTCTTTATCAAGAACGTAAGGTAGGATACCTGAAGCTTTTTTATATATAACATATACAAGGGGATGGCAGACAACGGGTATAAACTAAAGCCATACAGGGAGAATTGGAGTAATTGAAAATACACAGTTATATTCCCCATAATGACTGGGAGCGCGCTCATGAAGGTAAGGACCCTTTAACGCAAAGATTTGGACGTAACTGAAGAAATAGGACTCAAATGAGAAATTGAGCCGATTAAATACGCACGACTATTGCTTTCGGCGGGTGAGTCCATAAATTGTTTCTATTCAGATACATTTCAGGATGTGAGTTGGTTCAAGTGAAAGATAACTACATAAGAATAGAGAATTGCATGGTGGTATCAGTAATGTGAGTAGCTGGCGAAGGAATGGAATATTTGTGTTTAAGGAACTGAGTGAGTGACTTCAAGAACTTTTTCTTGGTTTAGCTTTATATCAATTGATTGTTGATTTAAACTTGTTTCTGATACAATGAAATGTTATTATTGATGTAAAGAAATGTACATTATTATGGTTTTGTGAAAAATAATTATTGGATTTATATGTTTCATACAGATATATTTCAATATTGTGTACCCATGAATGGGAGATATCTGAAGAAGGTGGTCAAAACCTGTGTTAAGCACCGAAACGTGTCGATGCTTAGGTTATGCTAAATCTGATGAACGCGTAGATACAATAGATGATGATACCTCTAACAATCATGTGTCTGATTACTTGATTTACATTGATTAGCAAGATACCAAGACAGATGTTATAGTCTTGTGTGTTCTCTCCTGTTTTCTGATACATTGTATTGAAAAAAACATTTTTTTTTGTATCAATTGTTATCAATTTGTTCATTTTAAATTGATGATTTTAAGTGACCTGGTGTCACTTCTGTACAGTTATTATACATTATTTATGTTGTTTTAAATGCTATCTGTAAAGATATGATATTAAAGACTTGAGCTATTTGGTAATTCAGTTGTACTTGACTTGATTAGTGTTGGGGTTGGCATAGAATGATGTATGAGACATAGATGGCATACAAAGTGCATTCTCTCCCCTCCACACTGCATACATTACGAGGCCCCAATTCAATTCAACATCAAACTCGGGAGTCATGCTTGATTTTCTGCAGTGTGCTTGTTTATTAAAATTTAAGTTCACAGGTCAATTACTTCATTGACCCACCCATTTTTTTATTTATTAGTAAAATATTCCATCACAGTATTTAAGAATAAAACTTGCACTTATATACAATATACACTCATTTACCGCCCATTCTCCAATGGGCCTTTGATTTGACTTCAGGGCTGCGCCAGCAGGCCGCAACCCAGATCACCTGCTCTCTTTACGTTAACCCCCTTCCGGTCAACAGAGCCGCAGGTGAGGAATGTGCCCCCACTTGGGCAACCAGCGGCCTCCGGGGTAGGGCTGAAGAGCCAAGGCCACCAGCAGATCAGCCCCAACTCTCCCGCCAGCCCAGAGTCCAGAATGATATAGCAAACCTGTTCAGAGGTAAAACTGTCACTAGACAATAAGTTCCCGTGGTATTCTTGTCCGGAACCCCGCCACTGTCCTAACTGAAAAAACCTTATTATAGGGATGGGTGGGTGGGTGTCTTCTCTAGGCGACGTCCGACTCCTGGGCGGTCAGCGGACAAAGAGGGGGCCTCTAAGATGGTCGCGGGCATTTATACCTCGCGCCCTACGACTACTTCCGGGGCGCTCCGCCGTCCTCCGTTCCTATTGGTCCTTGCGCCAAAAACGACTTCCGGGTCGGTCGACTCGGAAGTGAACCTACTCTGGGTCGGCCCTTTGGCTGCCACTAAAGACGCCATTCCCCGAAGGGGGATGGCGCCTTGCATAGATGGCATACAAAGTGCATTCTCCCCCCTCCACACTGCATACATTACGAGGCCCCAATTCAATTCAACATCAAACTCGGGAGTCATGCTTGATTTTCTGTAGTGTGCTTGTTTATTAAAAGTTAAGTTCACAGGTCAATTACTTCATTGACCCACCCATTTCTTTATTTATTAGTAAAATATTCCATCACAGTATTTAAGAATAAAACTTGCACTTATATACAATATACACTCATTTACCGCCCATTCTCCAATGGGCCTTTGATTTGACTTCAGGGCTGCGCCAGCAGGCCGCAACCCAGATCACCTGCTCTCTTTACGTTAACCCCCTTCCGGTCAACAGAGCCGCAGGTGAGGAATGTGCCCCCACTTGGGCAACCAGCGGCCTCCGGGGTAGGGCTGAAGAGCCAAGGCCACCAGCAGGTCAGCCCCAACTCTCCCGCCAGCCCAGATTCCAGAATGATATAGCAAACCTGTTCAGAGGTAAAACTGTCACTAGACAAGAAGTTCCCGTGGTATTCTTGTCCGGAACCGCGCCACAGGGCGAGGCGCTTACTGGCGGACTCGACCTCCCCCCCCGCGCTCAAGAGCTTCGGAGATGGCCCCAAGGACTGTTTCTATAAATATCTCAGTGCCCGCCTCTGAAAGGTGCACTCCATCCTCCGCGTATAACTCTGGCCTGGTCGTTTGTATCAACATGTGACGAATAGTTCTAATACTAGACTTTTGGAGAATTTCCGCCACCGACTGGTTCAACCTTTTAATAGATTTGTTCACCGCTTTCATAGGAGCGCCCGGTGCCCAAACGAGCCTCGGGATGACTTCTGACCACAGTACTATGGCTTCCGAAAAAATGCTTTTGACTGCTGCTAAAGTAGAGAACAGGGACTCCTTCACTCCTCTCCTACCACCCGGAATCATATCGTTGCCTCCGCAGTGTAACACGAATACATCTGGATAAGGCATGCCTCTGGCCAAAGCCGCCTTAACATCTCTTGGGACGTCCGCTAGGCGCTGCCCGCCTATGCCTACCCAATGATGATCGCAACCTTGCATCATGGTCACCCTGTCTTTGAGCGTCTTTTCAAAGTGCGCCCCCGCCCTGCGAATGAAGGAGTGGCCACACCAGCAAATTTGGATTCTCTTAGGGGAGGTACCTATAGTAAACATTAAGAGATACGGTGAGCATGAATCCAAGCAGAAAGGCACGTAAATTTTGTGAAACAGCTTTTGCTAGATTAATTGCGGGCGGACATAACGCTCATAACATGCTGATTTCCAGCGACCTAATCTCTTGATTACTTGTTCGGGCAGGCCCAAGCCTGCAGCTGTTGTCGCTGCTCCTATTCGGAAAGAATGGGATGTAAAGTCGGAAGGATCAATTCCGATCCTTGCCAGGGTCATTTTTACTACTCGTGTAAACTGAAACCTGGTAAGAGGATGACCACTCTCGTGAATTAACAGTCTATCTTCCGGTACCTGGGGCCTGATCTGGATGAATCCCCTCAGTAGGTTAACTGGACAGAAGGGCTCCCCCTCTACTCTACCCAATTGTAACCACGTCCCTTTACTCAAAGGATCTGTCTTCGATCTACGCACTCTAATTCTCAGTACACCTTCGGATTCGATTATGTCCGAGCACCTTAGGCCCCCCTCCCTATCTGTCTTGGACGCTGGGAGCAGTTCAGAGATCCGCAATGCTCCGCAAAAGGCTAAAGCATAGGCTACCCGGAATAACTGCGCCTCATAGGGGGAATAACAAACAAAAGGCAGTGCCTCCAAGATCTTTACCAACTTCCCTACATCTATGGGTCTCCTGGTATCTTTTTCCCCTGGCGTCAAGCGTTCCCAACCTCTCATTGCTCTTCTTACCCTCTGATCCTTCGTCGGGTCAGAAACTCCCTGTAGCCCTGCATAGAATGCCAATGCCGACAACTGTCTTTTCATGAATGCCACTGATTTCCCCTCCTCTTTTTGTTGCACTATGAAACCTAACACGTTCTGAGGCACAAAGGCGTCCCTTAGGCCCGCTCCCCTCAGGTAAGCCGCATAACCCTCCCAGGACTTTTGATACATACTCTTAGTCTTGGGGGCCAAGGATGCAGATATCAACTCGGCAGCTGTAGGGCACCAAACTTCCATAGCTCCGCTCGAAAGGCCGTCATTGTCGCCTCCGCTTGTGGCCAATGTTCCCGGAATTCTGTTAACTTAAAACGAGACAATGCGTCAGCTGCTTTGTTCTCCACACCTGGAACATGTCTAGCAGTGAATTGGACATTGTGGCTCAGGCACTGCAGTACTAACTCTTTCAATAGCCTGAGCACCCAAGGGCATGTTGCTCTCTGATTATTAATCACCATGACTACAGACATGCTGTCCGACCAGAATACAATGCGCCTGTTTGCGAGCACATCTCCCCACAAGTGCAAAGCTACCACTATGGGGAACAACTCTAGGAAGGAAATGTTATGAGTCAGACCTTGATCTATCCATTCGTCTGGCCAATGCTGCATGCACCATTCTGTGCCCAAGATCGCCCCGGAGCCAATGCTCCCTGCAGCATCAGTGAATAGTTCAAGGTCCGCATTTGAGGTGCTGGCTGCCCGCCACAACACTGTGCCATTGAAATCCTGCAAAAAACATTTCCAAAGCATAAGGTCCTCTCTCACCTCAGCTGATAGCCTCACTCTGTGGTGCTTTGCCCGCAGCCCGGACATTGCCCTCGCTATACTCCTGGAAAACGCCCTGCCCATTGGTATGACCCGCAGGGCAAAGTTCAGTTGGCCCAAAAGAACTTGTAACTGGTGTAAGGTTACCTTCCTTGTTCCCAGGCAGTTATCGATTGCGGCCTTGAAGGCATCTACCTTAGCCTTTGGCAACCTGCACACACCTGTTGTAGTATCTATCTCAATGCCCAAATAGATCAAACATGTGGTCGGGCCTTCGGTTTTTTCCTCCGCCAATGGCACCCCCAGCGCACCAGCCAAATGCTGGAAGCCCAGAAGGGCCTTCCTGCAAGACTGGGAACCCTCGGGACCCATGAATAAAAAATCATCCAAGTAGTGGACTACTGCATGCGATGTGTCTGAGGTCAGGAACTGCTCCACTGCCCATTCCAAGAACCTCGCAAACGTTTCGAAGACTGCACAGGCAATAGAACACCCCATAGGCATGCATAAGTCTACAAAGTAGTCACCATCAAAAGTGAAACCCAGGAACCTGGTATCTTCTGGGTGAACAGGCAGTAACCTAAAGGCTGACTCAATATCAGTTTTGGCCATTAATGCTCCTTCCCCCAGTGCCTGCAATTTTTCAATGGCCGTGTCAAACGTGGTGTACCGTACCGTGCACAGGTCTGGGTCTAGCTTATCGTTGACAGATAACCCTGGGGGGCTTGATAGATTATGAATAAGACGGAATTTACCTTCCTCTTTTTTCGGGACTAATCCTAAAGGCGAGCAGATCAGATTATGGGTAGGTGGATCTTTGAAAGGGCCCCCAACCCGACCTAAGGATACTTCCTTCATGATTTTTTCTTGTGCTGCCTCCATGTTTCGCAACACTGAGTTTTGATTACAGGGCGGGACGTTAGAAGGAGGGGCTGAAGACGGGATACGGAAGCCAAACGTAAAACCATGAAGCAGGAATTGAGCCTCCTCGAGGTTGTCGTACTTACTGAGGAGATGTGTCAGGACATGCCGTTTAATGGGAGTTGGTAGCTTTGTCGGAAGTTTTAGGTGGCTTTCCCTTTGGGGTGACATGGCCGGATTGTTCCTTTGGATTTCCCGTTTTCTTAAAGCATCTGATTTCGGGATGGGAGGTCCCACCGCAATACGAACAGCAGTGTTTGAACCTGCATAGGACCCCCCTGGTACACTCGTTTCTGTTAAACTGCCAGCAGGCCTGTTTTTTCTCTCCGACGCCTTTGTCACTCCGAAAGGACTGATTCTGAGCAGGGGGAGCGGTGTTAGACGCTGAGGGGGAGGAATAGAACACTGTATGCCATAGATTGATCTCCCGCTGGTCCCATGATATACCTGGGTGGACAGCTTTCATCTGTCGAAACATTTTATCATACTTTAACCACCCCTGGCCTGGAAACTCAGCTGCCGCACCATGGATCAAGGATATATAGCTCATCATTTGAGGGCCCAGCACAGGATATTTTTCCAATATAACTGCGGCATAAATAGCAAATCCCGTGATCCAATTTTTCATGGACCACTCCACTCACGACTTCTTTTGATTGTAATCACCCTCCTTCCCACTTTTGGGTTTTGCCGCCGCTACGCCTGCATTAAGGAGGTCGAACACCTCCACATATTCACCCCTGAGTATCTTTTCCTTCATGTCTGCAGGCACATGCCAGGTGATCCCTGTGGATGGCGATAGGGTCATTGAGGATGATCCAAACATTAAAGGGCTGAATGCTGACAGCGGGTGACCTGTTGGTTGACCCCCAGCCACCCCTTGTATCTGGCTATTAGGAGACCCGGCCCCGTCAACCACGGTGCTAGCCATCGGTCCCTGTGTTGGACACCCTAAATTAGAGTAAGCGTTCATCATTATGGGGGCCCCATTTGTCGGGTAGGACATGGTAGGAAGAATCGAGCTCATGAGACCGTTACCTATCGCTTGCCCATGTGATCCATACAATTGCATTCCTGGTAACTGCGCGACCCCCCCGGGTTGCACCCACACTTGAGATACTCCGCTACCCGGTTGCGCCACAACTGGTGGTAACATACCCTGCGGACCGGACCCCCCCACAGGTGTGACGGGGAGCCCACCTATTTGTATGGGCCTAGTCACCACGTGCTGCCCTTCGGTATCCTCATTGTCTTTATCTGCGCCTGAATTCGAGTCAAATGTCTCTAGCACCTCCTCCTCACCTGGTGATGCTGGTTGTGGGTCTGCCGGCCTGGACCGTTTCCCTTTTGTAGCACCTTTAAGCTTTTCTGGGGTACGTTTCGCTCTCCTGCTTCTCCCCCTTTCTTCCTGAGAATTCGCATCTGCTCTAGCTCCATCTCTCATGTTCTTTAGTACCCAATCCACGCCTTTTTCTCTTGTGAACTCCAGCAGCTCCGTAAAAGCGAGGTATTCATCATTTTTGTCTGCGGGTTCTTTGCCTTTCGATGCCCTCTTCGGCGGCATCCTGCACTTAAAGAGAACAAACGTTAAAAAACCCCTTAACTGATAGTACATGCATAAAGGCAAGCCGTGCGCGGCTTGGTCTCGTTCCCGGGGAATCAGGTTGTGCTAAATGCGCCAGCGCTCACCACCCTGGATATGAAGACCTCAAATCATTTAAAATTACCGCTGGAACCCGATCCTCCCTCCACAAAAGGTATGAACAAAGAGCTATGCTCGCATCGCGCTCCTTCAATTTAAAATTCAATCATACAACACACTGCACGGCCCGCTAACCTAGATCACGAGTCGGATTGACCCTCGCTGTTCACTCCGGCACGAAGGTCCCGCGATGTCTTCTCTAGGCGACGTCCGACTCCTGGGCGGTCAGCGGACAAAGAGGGGGCCTCTAAGATGGTCGCGGGCATTTATACCTCGCGCCATACGACTACTTCCGGGGCGCTCCGCCGTCCTCCGTTCCTATTGGTCCTTGCGCCAAAAACCACTTCCGGGTCGGTCGACTCGGAAGTGAACCTACTCTGGGTCGGCCCTTTGGCTGCCACTAAAGACGCCATTCCCCGAAGGGGGATGGCGCCTTGCATTTGTAGTGAATGTTTGAGAGTAAGTCTGCGGAAACCTAATTGTGGTTGATTTTAGTACCAAAGGGAGATTTTCTCGAGTTTTAAGACTGACACAGAGCTGTCCCTTTTGTCTAGGGGCCCCTCTCTATTTACCTTTCAGTGTTTGTGCTATACTAAAAAAAAGCCATTACGAAAGGAACCATCCCAAACCACTTCCAGGACCTTAGACAGTTGATCCACATTCTCCGACTGAAAAGTGAGTTCAAAAGTGGGACCAAAAGCTCCCGCTTTGTTCCAGATCCATCTTCTTCTCGGCCAAGGAAGGTATTGCTCCATAATGTATTCGAATACCATGGATAGTGACTTCGTGATAGCTAGTCTCCTAGGAGTGAAGTCTTTGCAATTTGGTGTAAAAGATGAGGGGCTGTTTAGTGCCTAGAAGCCTGTTTGCCTGTCAGAAATGTAAAGAGAGTGCCTAGGCCTGTAGGAGGAGAGACTGCCCATGAGGAGAGGCCAAGCTGTAGTCCCAGCAAGAAAAACACCCAGAAGCATCTACTCATGGAAGCAAAACCAGAGGCAACTGTATGAAGATGGGTGACACAGTCGAACAGTGCTGGTTTTATAGTGGATTTCATAAAGAAATCAAGCCTGAATTAACATCATGCCATGTCACCCTTGCAGAGTGCCTGAAGGACTGGTGCTGACGCTGCCCAACAATGATGTACAGGATAAAGGAACTGTCATTGCTGGCAAAACTGAATCCTTCTTCTCAGTCCAGAAACTGCTACTTCCAGAGATGAGCACCCATCTGATCCAGGGCCCAAAGGACAGGTCTGATGAAGATTAGTGCCTGCTGAAAGTATTCCCATGTTATCGAACAGAGCCAATGTGCTACAATGAGGAAAAATGAAATTGGCAGTTTTTTCCTCATCAGGGCATATAAAACATCTTTTATAATGGCCCTGTTTATGTTTACATGACACCCTACTCTGGGGCATCTTGGGTAGTCCTTAGGGGTGACTTATATGTAAAAATAAGTTAGTTTTAAAATTGGAAAGTTCATTTAATCCCAAAGTCGACTTTGCACACAATGTTAATTTAAAAGCGGCTTGTAAGGCAGGGGTGCCTTTTAAAAGGACAGCATGCTAAACGGCAGTGTACAATTAAGTGCATTAAATCTACTGGGCCTCTAAACCTACAGGCTCTACCATATACTAGGGGTTTACATGTAGGCTGTCAGACCAATAGTAATTACACCTAAGTACCATGCACCATGTACCATTTGCTCATAGACCCCCCTGCACAGCGGATTTAGCGCTGCAGCGGGCGAGGTGTTTTTGATCATTATTGCCTCCATTTCCGCGTTCAGCAGGACACGCCCACCTGCATTGGCCACGCCCCCTTCGCCAAGCCTACTTATAGCGCTGAGTACAAGCGCCGCCCTGATTCACCTACTTCTCCTGAGGCACAGCCGGGAGCTACGATCTCTTGTCATTTTTAAAATTGTATGAATTTGTGTTTTTAAAACTGCACACTTGCCTGCCTTTGGCACAGCTAATTCTCTTTGCTCATAGACACCCCTGCACAGCGGATTTAGCGCTGCAGCGGGCAAGTTGTTTTTGATCATTATTGCCGCCATTTCTGCGTTCAGCAGGACACGCCCACCTGTGTTGGCCACGCCCCCTTCCAACCTTCTCCCCCACTTGTATATAGGATGTGTCCCTACCGGAAGCGCAGCGGACGAGCGCAGCCCGTCTGCACCCGTCCGCGCCGGGACCGGGCCCAGGGCCATAACCCCTGCCCGACCGGCACCAAATAGCACCCGGAACTATTCCCAAACTTCTTTACTGACACTCCGGCCACCACCAAACACGTGTTGCACAAGGATAGACCCCTCTTTGGCTTCAGCCGAACTCACCACAAAATGCTCACATTGTAACAGTACAATGCCTATACTAACGGCTCCTGCCAATACTAATCAAGTAATGATCTCAAAAGAGGACGTCGTTATAGTTGCCCTGATTAATGCCCGCTCACTCTGTAAGCACAGGCAGGAGATAGCAGATTTGATAACCGACTTTAAACTAGACATTCTTTTTGTCACAGAAACGTGGACGGATGATTCATCCGAGCCAGATCTGGCAATTGCTGTACCTAATGGATACAAATCTTACCGCCAGGACAGAGTCAGGAAAAAAGGAGGCGGACTGGCTATTATAGCCAGAGAACGGTTTTCTGTTAGAACGACCCCAATTCCATCCACCTTCTGTGAATCCATGCAGTTTGGCATCAAGTTATCAGCCCTTTTCAATTTTAAAGGAATATTGATATACCGCCCCCCTGGAACGAAGACAGGTTTCCTTGCTAATATTAATACCATAATGGAATCAGTTGCCACCGAAAGTTCGTTCACGGTCCTAGGCGACCTGAATTTTCATTTGTAACAAGGCAATCAAACTGATACATCCACTTTAATCTCCGATTTGGAAATACTGGGGTTAAAACAACTAGTCAACTCTCCCACCCACTCGGCGGGCCATACTTTGGA
Source organism: Lissotriton vulgaris (assembly GCF_964263255.1). Taxonomy (NCBI): domain Eukaryota; kingdom Metazoa; phylum Chordata; class Amphibia; order Caudata; family Salamandridae; genus Lissotriton; species Lissotriton vulgaris. Next base: position 1,501,889,324 of record NC_141696.1, read on the forward strand.
TGCCATATTCTCCAACGTTGAAGGTCTACAAATAACAGATATCCTGCCCATGCCGTGGACAGACCACCACGCCATACTCGCCAAGATCACCATTAATAGCCTCCCTAATAAAAAATTAGCTCCAACATCTCAAAAATCCTTCAAAGATTTGAAAAACATAAACCAGGATGACCTCAGAACAAACTTGGACCATATTCGCCCAATTGTGTCCACCGATCCCAATACGGCACTACAACAATTTCAGACTTGGTTGGGCCAGGCAACGAATCAATTAGTTTCCCACCAAATTACTATCCAGAAACAGAGCTAAACCCACCGCCCCATGGTATACCGAGGAGTTAAGGCTACAAAAACAAACTAATAGGAACAAGGAAAGGCTTTGGAGGAAAACTTACGACACAGCTAGCAAAATTCGCTATAAAGATTCATTGGCGCTTTATAAAGTTATGATTATAAAGGCGAAAAAAGCTTTTTATTCAGACAAAATTTATAAAGCTAAAAATTCAAGCAGACAATTGTACCAAATTACCAAAACATTGTCAGGCAACACTCCTACTCCTTCACAAGCATTGTGTGATTCTTTAGCCACCTTTTTCTTCACCAAGTTGACGATATTTATCAAGCCTTCACTACCAAATCACCTTCGATGAGAGCCACCTCCCTCACGGCACCTCCGGCAAACATTTTTCCCAGCTTTCAAGCAATCACAAGTGACCACATAAGAACAATCGTGTCAACAATCAAAACAGGATCAGCATTGGACCCCTGCCCTTTTTCAGTCCTCCCGCCTGTAATGGAGTCCATTATCCCAGTAATCACACAAGTCTGCAATTCCATTCTGCTCTCAGGGATATATCCGGACTCGTTAAAAAACACCTTACTAAAACCCCTATTAAAAAAACCTTCCCTTGATAAAAACGAATTGAAAAACTATAGGCCCATTGCGAGTCTCCCGTTCGTAGCTAAAGTAATTGAAAAGGCTATGAACTCCCAGTTATCGGAATACATTGAAAAACATCACCTCCTGGACGATACTCAATTCGGTTTTCGGAAGTATCACGGGACCGAAACAGCCTTGATTAAGGCTGCTGATGATGTCAGGGCAATCAGGGATCAAGGTGGGACAGCGATCCTGGTTATGCTGGATCTATCCGCAGCTTTCAACACGGTCGACCATACCATCTTGGTCGACTGTGTCGGAAAGCTCGGTATCTGTCATTCCGCCAGAGACCTGCTCGCGTCTTTTCTGGCTAGAAGAACGCAAGCGGTCACTCTAGGACCTTTCAATTGGCGCAACTTTCGTCACCATGTAGAGTTCCCCAAGGCTCATCCCTTAGTCCGACACTATTTAACATCTATGTGTCGGACCTTGCTAATGTCATCAAAGCACACGGTATGAGCCTAACCTCCTATGCTGACGACACGCAGTTAGTATTAGCCATTAAAGGCGACGGAGATCTAGTGGCAAAGAAATTTAAAAATGGAATGCTTGACATAGGAGAATGGATGGCTGCCAACTGTTTAAAATTGAACTCAGAAAAAACTGAGGTAGTTATTTTTGGACCCCTTCTCCCAGCCTGGCCATCCTGTTGGTGGCCAGAAGCCTTTGGCACTCCCCCGAGCCCGACAGCCAAAGTCAGGAATCTAGGAGTCATTTTCGACGAAAGACTCAAATGTATGAACCATGCAAATAAAACAGTAACCACAGCCCATTACAAACTGAAAATGATCAGAAAAATTTGCCCTTTTCTCCCGGATACAGCCATCAAAACATTGGTCAGCTCCTTAGTTCTGTCAACTCTGGACTACTGTAACGGTTTATTTCTCAATGCACAGTCCAGAGTCATAATGAAACTACAATCCATACAGAATGCGGCAGCACGTCTGCTCTCTGGGAAGACCAAATACGAGCCAATATCAAAAATCATAAAGGAATACCACTGGCTGACGATCCGGAACAGAATACATTTCAAGTCCTTATGTATAGTTTACAAGGCACTCAATAATCAAGGACCACATTTTCTGAAAGACCAACTCCAATTCTACAAACCCAGTAGATTGCTTTGTTCTGCCACCCAAAACGAACTAGTCATTCCACGCTCCAAAACAGTGTCTTGGGGCGATCGCCGCTTTTTAGTAGCAGCTCCTAAATTGTGGAATACTCTCCCCCAAAATATCAGGTTGAGTCCTTCCCTTCTTCATTTCCGTAAACTTTTAAAGACCTGGCTGTTTGACCAATAACTCCCCACTACTCTCTCTAGGTCTCCGCTTTACAAGTAAGTGTATTCTCAGCGCCGAGACGCCTGCGGGTATTTGTCGCGCTTTAATAAATGTCAAAAATAAAATAAATAAATAAATAAATTTACACAGTGCACATTGTATCCAACTCAAACCCCATCGTGGTTGACCTCAAACTTTGACTTTGTCCCAATCAGGCGCAACCAGATGTCCCAAGTTGGTGCTTTTCATTTTTAGGCACTAGTAAGTGTTTATTCTTTAAACATTCATATCTCTGATTCCCTACTTTGGAGTTTTGATGTTTTGATTTCATTTTAAGCATAAAAATATTTCCCATTTGTATAAATTGGTTTTGGATGTTTATTGTGTTTTGTGTCTTACTTATTTAATCTATTGTTAAATTAAATGTTTTACACACCTGTCTCCTAAGTTGCGCCTGCCTGCTTGCAGCCAGCTACCAAGGGTTGAGCAAGGGCATCATTTATTGAGACATTGACTGGGCCTTATATTGAGACTGTGGCCTTATTACTGGTGGTAGGTACTTGCTTACCCCTACTATTAACTCAAATTCCAGCATTGGCCTGAGCCTCTCTCTTCCTATTTATTAATGAACATTAATTGTTTGCTGGTGGTTGCATGGAACGGTGCGAGTCATCTCTATCAGCTTTGAGATAACATGAAACATTTCATCATTATATAAAGTTGGGAGGAGGACATACTTTAATAACAGCACAGGTTAGCTGTGACTTCAACAAAGACATTTAACATATTCAGGAAAGGGTACAGAACATAGGATACAAATTCATGCACAAGCAAGTATTATGAAGGCTGGTTGCATAATCCTGATTTGTGTTCACTAATACGGTCCCCATGCACGTCCTCTTTGCAAGTATAAACACAAAATGATGAAATAAAAAAAGAAGACCTCATAATCTTGGGCTCAATGGGCATGTGCAATCAACTTGTCTAGGAACCAACCCGGGGAGAATACCAGAGAGCAAATGTCCCAGGATCTAGGTCCGCACACACCTGTGCCCTCCACTGCTCTTCTACCTAGCAATGCCCGCAAGGCTTTAAGTGGGATGAAAAAAGTGTGGGTGTTTCCAAAAGGGGGGGTCTACAAAGCGTATCTAGGCATCCTTTCCAAGAGGTGTGTTATGTATAATTAAGAGCATTGCCCTAAGCATGTAAACTAAAATACAGTATTCTTTCATAGCATGCCATCCAACCAGTATTTTGGCACCTTTCTGTAAGTTTTCTGTGATTGTTTCCATACATAGCACACAAGAACAGTCATGCACCTTAAAAAAGGGAGACCTATTGGGGTTTGCCAATGCTTGTTAGTAGTATCAAACAAATGAGTAACAACAATGATTTTGTTGTAAATAACTACATTTCAAAAATCTTCAATTCTGGAAATACGAGACTGCAAATTGAAGGTTACTGAGGTCTGTGGAAAGGGTAATGGTCTCCAAAGTGTTGCAATCACTTCTGTTCTCTTCAACCCACTTTCCTCTGTAGGCACACCCTTTTTCTCCTACATTTTTCTTTTTAACACTGCATTTTTATTTACTTTCACACCGTAAATAGTCTGACAGCTGTGTACATCCTTCACACACTTTTTCCTAGATTCACAATTACGATTGGCATTCATGACCATTGCTCTGTGCGATCTGCAGAGGCGCCAAGGAATGGATGTGCATGTATTCCAAACACATTTGAGCCCTGCTGACAGGCACTGTGAGAAACTCCCACTGCCTTCAGCCTCAGCTCCAGAGCTCTCAACGTGCTTCCTTATAAACGCCCACCCACAACTTGGCTCACACAGACGCAACACGCGACCCATTTCACACTATGCACTAATAAAGAGTACTGTGCTGTGTGAAAAGCAAACTACAGAAAACAACAGGCTGAAAAGGTAAATACCCTTGGGAAATCAAATTAGGTTACAGATGTGAAATGTAAACAGGAGTTACCTCGTGACATGGATTGTCTAAAGGTTTGTGCATCCTTTAAACTAAGGTGTGAAGGTCGGGGGACCTGTTCACCAGAAGGGTCGGGAAAGAGACCTTTATATGAGACAGAGGATACTAGGATATGTTCTCCTGGGATCTGAGGGCCCGATTCACAGAACTAACTTAAGACAAAATCCTAAACTTACTACTTTTGGTATTCACAGAAGTTAGGATTTGTCTTAAGACAGACTTAAAACAGACTTAAGGTAGGATTCTGTCTAAAGTCTGTCTTAAGACAAAATCCTAACTTCTGTGAATACCAAAAGTAGTAAGTTTAGGAATTTGTCTTAAGTTAGTTCTGTGAATCGGGCCCATACAATTCAAAACATAGAGGGGGTTAATTACCAGGGGATAGCGCCACCAAATAGTCACTTTCTAGTGACGTTCTGAGGGCACTTTGCCCTTCTCCATATTTACAAAGCTGCGCTAAACTGATTTCAGTGGCTTAACGCCGCCTTGCAAATATAGCCCCTTTAGAAGCATCACTTGGCGTGAAAAGGGCGTGCAATGGGGGTTGCCGTGGGCATTCCACCGCAACACCCATTGCATTTTGACGGTGCCGCAGATGTACAAGGATGTGTAAGACTGGGGCAGCGCCAAAAACGAATGCCATTCAAGAGCTGGCGTGAGAATGGCGCGACAAGGAGAAATACTTTTACTACTCCTCGTTTTTGTTTTTTCTGTGTGTGCTGCATTCAGCGATCTTTATTCATAACACTGCTGTTCCTTGGAAGAGTCCTGCTGGCAGGCTGCATCCCTATTCTTCATTTGTTCCTCGTGTGGCTCGTTTCAATTTTGGGTCACCTGCGTCGATGGATTTATAGCGGCCTTTCCCGGTCGCGAAACGAGCTCACCGCTGTGAGCGGGTCATGGGCGGCCCCACGACGACGCTGCCTACTATGAACGAGGCTGAAGTTGTTCCCTTGCAGGGAGGGAGCCATTTCAATAAGCTCAGGTTGCAACCATAAAGCGGGGGCAGGTCTCGCCTCAGACAGGCATATGAACATTTTGCAAATCAAAAGACAGTGAAGGCGTGCCCACTGGGGATTACCTAAAGAACACTACATCGCCCACAAGGCCATGTGAGAGGCCACGCCCATTAGAGCAGTGATGCAATCACTGAGTGGTTCTTTAAAACAGCGCTCACACTGTCAACTCGCAACCTTTGCCACTGATGAGAGGAGTACCTTGAAACGCGTCTGGCGATCTTTATTCAGAACACTGCTGTTCCTTGGAAAGAGTCCTGCTGGCAGGCTGCATCCCTACACTTAAGAGCTTCATTTGTTCCTCGTGTGGCTCGTTTTAATTTTGGGTCACCTGTGTTGATGGATATATATATATATATATACATACACACATACATACACACATACATACATATATATATATATATATACACACACACACATATATGTGTACATTTTACAGAGGATCAGGTGAACCTGCCTGAGTCTGAGATAAAATGTAAGCACGGTTAATAACCTCTGTGAAGGGGAAAGACAAATAGGTTTACCGTAACATAACATATCAAGAGGCTTGGGGTGACGAGATTACGTGTAAATGGTTGTGTCATTTCATGTCAACGCCCGCCATTTTAAAGACTTTACCTCATCCTAGCCCAAGAGTAAAGCTTTGCAAACTAAGGTAAACCCTGGAGCTGTAACCTGAGGTGGGCTCGAGCGGTGCCCGGGGTCACCTCCCTTCTTTCACATGGTTCTTCCACACCCGAAGCGGAGATATGAGGCCTCAGTTGTCTTTGGCGAGGATGGAGCAGCCTCAATCTGAGTTCCCCCTGGTCTCGTGATTGCCGGCTGCCTCTGGAAGGCCTGGCAGCTCTGACGCCCTGAAGATGCTGAGGGTGGACTTTTCAAGCTTCTGAGCCCTGAAGACCTCAGCATCTGGCAGTAATGGAGCCGTGTTCACGAGGCCGCTTTATTAGAAGCTGAAACCCCGCGGTGCTGTAATTGAACTGAGCGGACCATACATATTGCTTTATTAACTCTCGCTGGCATCTACTTGTTTAAAAAAACACTTTTCCTAATAATGCAAGCCGGATAAAGTGGAACATCCACAGGGCTTACTGCACCCATCTCAGATGGGTGTCTCATCGCCTTCCACGGCTTTACGCATGTACCTTGTCAACATCTAGCGAAACACGTGTCGCCTTGGAGTGGAATAAAGATAGCCCAAGAAGTAGCAGCTGCCCTGAAACAACAAAAAATGTTTATTTAGTTTTATTGTTAATCATCTATAGTGTCCCATTCCAGACTCAGAGGCGCAGGTTTCCAAGGGGGAATGGGGGGGTTCCTTGTACTGTGCAGCCCTGTAGTCACGTTTCTTGGTATAGGTGGCTGAGCTGAAATCCTGCCCCCAGGTTTAACTTCTCCCTCCCTCGTTTGATTCTTGAGAGAGGAAACAGTACCGTATCACACAGCTGGAAAATGGGATGTGGGTATACCAGTGCTAATGCCAAGGGCGAGCTTGGATATTATGAATGGCATAATTCAATCTACAAACAATATCTGAGGACCCAGTGGTGTATTTTGTAGATAATGATGAGCAGACATTTCAGAACCCATGTGTGTCTTACATAAAAACAATAACAGATAGTGCACGGAGATTAATTAGGATATTTTAGACATATAACCTAATGTTTGAGAAAACGATACAGTCGTTTTATATTAAAACAAAAGCAAGCATTTGCAGGGCAAGAACTGTTTCTTTTAGAAACTGACTAGCCGATATTTAGTATCAAAGGCAGCATCTATACAAAATATTTCAAGCTGATGCTAGAGAGATAAATTTTGACAGATTTCAAATAATATTTCTACCACCATTTTCTTGATCGCAGAGGCAACTTTTCTGATTCTGTGGCAGCTACTCACATGAAAGCTTTTAATATTCTGTGTACGTAGTTTTTATGACCTACTTGTCACTGTGTATAATGGCTGTCTGATGCACGTGTCACTAAAAAGCTCTGATTGTAAGAAATTGGAGTATTGGTGGAGGGGGTGACAACCCACTTAAAATGATAATCACATTCATTGTCATGATGAACAGTCACTAAATGAAGCTATACGTAACCCTCTGGTAGCTCGGCACAAAGCAGTCAGGTTTAACTCAGATACAATTTGTAAAGTATTTACACCGTAATCAAACAGTAATAAAGTAAACCCACACTATAAGAAAAATCCTAAACCAATTTAGAAAAATTGAGTATATAAAAAAATAAAAAGACACAAAACAACAGATATCCAATAAGTATAACTGTGGATTATAAAAATGTAATCTCTGTTTTGCCTTTTTTGCTCATTTTGTCCCTCTTCCCGCCGTTTCCTCAAGACCTGGCTTTTTGATGGAGACCTCTGAACCCAACCCCCAGATACCCCCGGGGGCGAGAGTGCCGCACTCTACAAATGCACATTGATTGATTGATACCAATCCATAATTTGAAGGGATGCCTTAAACACGCCCCTTTCAAATCCTGAATCGGTATTTGGACGCAAACCAAAATTGCGATTCAGAAAGGTGTTTCCAAATCATAATTTAGTTTTGTAAATAAGAAAAGGCCATTTTGCTGTCACAAACGGCCGGTTCTGCTAATCCGTCTCTTTGTGACCACAAAAAGACATCAAAGTTGTGGCCCTATATTCTTGAGCCTTTATCCTCATGTAACAGGAGAGAAGGCTCATTGTTTCTATCTCCTGGCAGGAAACGGTGATTGACGTTTCCACAAATGTGTGTCTGATGTGTCTCTCAGCTGCAAAAAGGATTAAGCCCTTTGTCTACTCTAGTGTTGCGGAAAATTAGATTTTCGTCTTGCAGCTCTGATTGCATGCCAATTGCTTTTAGTTTAATGCACAGAGATTTTAGGTTGTCAAACAAAACTCAAAGCTCTTAAGCATCATCATTGAGAACTGTTTTTTTCATTTCAAGGCTTTAAAAATCACTATATTGGCTGATTTCCAATGGTAATTTTTATTTTCAAAAAGTTCACAGCTAAGCACTGTACTTTAGATCAATGCCAAAATAGTCTCTGGTGTTTTTGTGCCTCACTGAAACTGACCTCACATAAAAAAGCAGGACTCAGAAAGGTCCTTTACAATCCAGTGGTAAAGTGTTGTGCTCTCCCTGTCAACAATGCTAAAATTAGTATACACCACATTTGATTATTTTATTTACTTATAAGTCCTTGGTATATAGTAATACCTGCACCCTTGGCTTGTAAATTAAATGCTACTAGTCGACTGCAGCACTTATTGTACCACCACTAAAGAAGTCTGGATATGAAGTTTTAAAATGCTATTTCAATCTGGCAAAGTAAACCTTTTCAAGAACTAAATGGAGCGCACCAAATCCGAGACACAAAGTTTATAATGTAAATTGAATTTAAGCCATGTAAGCAATAGCAATCAAAGTTTTTATTCCAGTTTCGTCAGTAGTTTTGAAGTTCATACAGAGACAACACACATTGAATCCTTACTGGTGGGTTTCTTCTTTACATTATAGTCACCCCTGATGAAGGGCTGCTTGCCTGAAATCATTAGGTGTATATTTTCAGGGTTACCCGCATGAAATGTGATTTGCGTCATGCTGTAGAAACAAGCTTGGATGGGCATTTCTTCAGCATTTAAGATTGGAATCATGTTGTCTCTAAATGAACTTCGAAACTACTGAAGAAACTGAAATACCTGGCTTTTCCATTAACATTACAGGCTGTGCATCTCAGATTTGGTGTGCTCCATGAACCCCATTAGGTCATGGAATATTTACACATACCTGGGACAGAGCAGAAGCCGAGTTCAGCACACCAATGGATCGCCTTTAGGCATCCTGAAAAGATTATGTTGGAAATCTGGTGTGCATTCAAACACTTTTTTCAGAATAAACCATTTGCCAGGCCTAAACTTTCCTTTTAAATGCTTTAAGTCACCCCTAACATAGGCCTTAAAATACCAAAGGCTGGGTGTATGGTATTTAAAAGGTAGGACATGTGTATTTAAAGTTTTACATGTCCTGGCAGTGAAAAACCTTCAAAGTTGTTTTTCACTCTGGCAAGGCAGGCTCTCCCATAGGAAAACCCAGGGTGACACTTTAACAACTTATAGTACTTCATTTCAGTTTGGGAGTTGCTCAAAATCTGATTCAAGGACTCATTTATTTTATTAGCAATTTAAAATCCAACTTAAAGGTCAAGTCAGATTTCATAATACTATTTTGGAAATTATATTTTTATACAGTTGTCATTTTGCTGCCTAAAATCTTAAGACTTTTCTGCCAGTGTTGTCTAGCTGTCGCTTGACTCCTGACGGCTATCAGGCAGTGGACGAAGGGCCCTGGGAGTGGGGAGAGGGATACTTACCTTGACAGAATGGTCTGTGGGCTATATGACCCCCTTTCATGAGCTTCAAAGGAGGCCTACCTTGTCGTTGGCAGATGAAACTCACGCCTAGCCCTGGCTCTCCTTTGTTCATCTAGTCAGCCTGGCACAAATCCCAGTGGGGGTAGAGGAACTGACCAGAAGCTTACCCTCCACCCACAGGCTGGCACTGGGCATAAACGTGGACTCCACTGGCCTTTCCTCAGAACACTACTGGACCTATGAGGGATCATAAGAACAACTGCACTACTGTATGAAGGAATGAAGGTTTGACCTGCTTGTATTGAACCCAGAACCCCAGAAGTGACTCCAAGGCTCAGTTGGCTGACATCCTGTGTGAGTTACATGGAAGCAACAAGCTTCTAGAGGCCTCTCTCCCTGCAACTGCCCTGCTGACAAGTTCTTTCTGAGCCAGCCTGGGAGCCCTGCTGCTGGCCTCTGTTGGAGGGGCACCACTTGATGTTAGGAAGGGGTGCCCCTGAGGTCCTGGACCCATGGCTGGCGTTAGAGCGTACTCCTGCTGTCCACATTGCAAAAGCTGAGACTTAGAAACTTTTTGCTAACTTTCTGCCTGGAGAACCGAAGAAGACCGGGATCGCTGTTGAAGCCACAGCTGTTGACATTTAATCTCGGGTCATTTTCATCTTGCTGGTTTGACCCAATGAATGAAAATAGGCTTCCAGAAATGTTTATGAGTCCGAACCTAAAGGGCTACTGCAGTCCTGACACCAAAGAGCAACCTGTCGATGGCGAGGCCTCAATGGGCAATGACTTCGGACCTTGCCTGCTCAGAGTTTTCCCTCCTTTGGCATCCACCACACCAGGACACTGCTCTTCAACAACCCACCGTCATCGAGCAAAGTTTCAGATCGAACTTGCAGCTGGCTCCACCAATGACTCGTTGACTGCTCCTTTTGTTCCATAAACATTTTTAAGTCTAAACCTACATTTTGCACTGGAGCGAACCGGGCCCTTGTGTCCGAAGGCAATTCATCGCAAACGGCCTTAACCTATGACTTTGACCTGGTCCAGCACAATCAGATAACTGCGGTCTGAGCTTTATTCATTTAGGTGCCATTTTTAATTCACAAGATTTAATTTTTGAAATCTACAGTTAATCTTATTGGATATCCGTGGTTTTGTGACTTTTTATTTTTTTAATGTATTCAATTTTTCTAAATTGGTTTAGGAATTTTCTTATATTGTATGTTCACTTTTCTACTGTTTGATTACTGTGTAAATACTTAACAAATTGCTTCTAAGGTAAGCCTGACTGCTTTGTGCCGAGCTACCAGAGGGTTACGTATAGCTTCATTTAGTGACTGTTCATCTAACAATGAATGTGATTATCATTTTAAGTGGGTTGTCACCCCCTCCACCAATACTCCAATTTCTTACAATCAGAGCTTTTTAGTGACACGTGCATCAGACAGCCATTATACACAGTGACAAGTAGGTCATAAAAACTACAAACACAGAATATTAAAAGCTTTCATGTGAGTAGCTGCCACAGAATCAGAAAAGTTGCCTCTGCGATCAAGAAAATGCTGGTAGAAATATTATTTTAAATCTGTCAGAATTTATCTCTCTAGCATCAGCTTGAAATATTTTGTATAGATGCTGCCTTTGATACTAAATATCAGCTAGTCAGTTTCTAAAAGAAACAGTTCTTGCCCCGCAAATGACTGTATCGTTTTCTCAAACATTAGGTTATATGTCTAAAATATACTAATTAATCTCCATGCACTATCTGTTATTGTTTTTATGTAAGACACACATGGGTTCTGAATTGTCTGCTCATCATTATCTACAAGATACACCACTGGGTCCTCAGATAATTTTTGTAGATTGAATTATGCCATTCATAATATCCAAGCTCGCCCTTGGCATTAGCACTGGTATACCCACATCCCAGCTCTACCTTTGGCCAGCTGTGTGATAAGTTACTGTTTCCTCTTTCAAGAATGAAAAAAGGGGGAGGGAGAAGTTAAACTTGGGGGCAGGATTTCAGCTCAGCCACCTGCCCAAAGAAATGCGATTACAGGGCTACACAGCGCGAGGAGCCCCCCCCCCCCTTCCCACGGAAACCTGCGCCTATATGTCTGGAATGTTACACTATAGATGAATAACAATAAAATAAATAAACATTTGTCGTTCTTATACTTCATCTGGGATCAGGGCAGATGATACTTCTTGGGCTAACTTTATTCCACTCCAAGGCGACACATGTTTCGCTTGATGCTGTCAGTCTACAAGGCGCATGTGTAAAGCCGTGGAAGGTGATGAGCCACCCATCTGAGATGGGTGCAGTAAGCCCTGAGGATATTCCACTTTATCCGGCTTCCATTATTAGGAAAAGTGTTTTTTTTAAAACAAATAGATGCCAGCGAGAGTTAATAAAGCAATATGTATGGTCCACTCGGTTCAATAACAGCACCGCGGGGTTTCAGCTTCTAATAAAGCGGCCTCGTGAACACGGCTCTATTACTGCCAGATGCTGAGGTCTTCAGGGCTCAGAAGCTTGAAAAGTCCACCCTCAGCATCTTCAGGGCATCAAAGCTGCCAGGCCTTCCAGTGGCAGCCGGCAGTCACGAGGCCTGGGGGACGTCAGATCGAGTCTGCTCCATCCTTCCCAAAGACAACTTAGGCCTCATGTCTCCGCCTCGGGCTTGGAAGGGCCGTGTGAAAGGAGGAAAGTGACCCCAGGCAGGGCTCGTGCTCCCCTCAGGTCACAGCTCCCATCTTTACCTTAGTTTGCAAAGCTTTACTCTTGGGCTAGGATGAGGTAAAGTCTTTAAAATGGCGGGAGTTGACAACAAATTACACAACTACTTACACTCGATCTCGTCATCCCAAGCCTCTTGATATGTTTTGTTATGTTAAGCATATTTCATTTGTCTTTCCCCTTCACGAAGGTTATTAACTGTGCTTACATTTTCTCTCAGACTTAGGCAGGTTCACTGATCCTCTGTAAAATGTACACATATATGTGTGTATGTGCATGCATTGCTTCAGGTTTTACACCTGTGCATAATTACTGAGGGTATTTACTGGTGCCTGCAGCTTGCCGTCATGTCACATGTGCTGCCACTGAAGAGGGCGTTGGCCCGAAACGCGTCTGGCAGGAAAGGGACTCTGTTCGCAGCTCGCGTCCTTGCGCTGGCATCAATTCCTACCTGTAAGTGCTTCCCCACCTTGCGGCAACCTTTTCTTTCGATTTTTTGCGGCCTGCCCGGTCGCGGGGTTGCACTACCGCTTACAACTGCGGGTCCACAGCTGCCTTACTTGGGCCGCTTTCTGTGGTGCAGGAGGTGCCTTTACTTGCGGGTGCTTGCGGGGACATTGGCAATCCCTTTAATACTTTTTTTGCATGTGAATGGCGGCGGCTACCCACTTGGGTTTTACGGAACCACCAGTCCCAGAGAGCATTGTTTCAGGTTTTACACCTGTGCATAATTACTGAGGGTATTTACTGGTGCTTGCAGCTTGCCGTCATGTCACATGTGCTGCCACTGAAGAGGGCGTTGGCCCGAAACGCGTCTGGCAGGAAAGGGACTCTGTTTGTAGCTCGCGCCCTTGCGCTGGCATCAACTCCTACCTGTAAGTGCTTCCCCACCTTGCGGCAACCTTTTCTTTCGATATATATATATATATATATATATATATATATATATATATATATATATATATATATATATATATTGACACCAAACCAAACTTCACCATCCAAGAAGGCGCTGACTCCGTGTATCTTAGTTCAAGGGTGTTTATTTTACATCAACTTCTGCTCAGACGCGTTTCGGCGGCAACCTCCGCCTTGCTCATATATATATATATAGAGGACCTTAAAGGCCTTATGATAAATTGCCTATGGGAAGATACTACAGCCTGGAATCTCCTCCCTCCTTGGTGTTGCGGCAAGCGCAAGGTAAGTGGTTTTTATTTTTTTTAATCTACTTTCCCCATCCTTTTGCCTGTTGACTTCCTCCACCCCTGTCCCGCTGCCCCCCCTTCTGCCCCACCCCTGTTTCCTTTGCTGCCGCGCCTGGTTATCAACTGTTTTTGTAAAAATGTTTTGGACACTATTTCTCTTGATGTACTGCACGTGCATTGTCTTTCGGTTACACCGATGGAGCAGCTAATGCTTAATTTATGGAAATCTATGTTGTTATTTCAACCAAATATATATTGTTTTGGGAAATTCAGGTGTCTAGACCTCTGTTAACACTTTATACCTTTAACTACAGAATTATGCAACTGAACCAAATGTTTGTTTGTACTGTATATGGTACCCATGTTCTGAGGAACACAGGCTCACCCCATTGACATTTAACTGAGATTCTGTAAGGGCCATGAGCTGGTACTTGGGTAGCATCTGGAAAAATCCTCTCTGTATTTCTAGGTCTTGTGTTAGCCAAGTTTGTTGTACTATACTAAAATTCTGCAGGGAATTCTGGGAAGTCTGGGACTCCCTTTTTTCAAGATTCCCATAACCCATCTCAAGATTGACTCAAGAATAGATGTTGCTCTAGAAGAAGGTGGTCTTGAGATAAAACTTGTTGGTGGGAGGCTCAGGAGTGCTTTATAGAAAAGGACTGAAGTCACCTCACCTTCTGAGTGAAAGCAAAACAAATAAACAGCTCAATAAAGCTGGAGGGTAAGTTCATAGGGGAAGCTGTCAGAGAGAGCTGGAGAATGTATAGTTTAAAGTTATATCAAGCAGGGATAATGGACTGGGAACCACAGCTCTTAGAATCACCTATACATTTATTAATCTCATTTATATGTCAGACAGGTTCAGTTGGACTGATTGCTTTACAAGGTAGAGGATGTCTAAAACATCTGGACCATTCCAGAGGATGGACAGAAATGGGTATTTAAGCTGCAAGTGGTTAGCATAGAAATGCAGGCTGTCCAGCCCAGGGAAGACATCACATTGCTGGGGGCCTGCCACCCGAGCCTCCCATATCCATACATTGCTTGTTTGTTCAGTAGCCACAGTAGTACAGCCCATAGAGTCACCCACAATAATGGCTTGTTTGTAAATAAAAAAGATTTCGAGTGAATCTGTGCACACACCCAAGCACACTTTTCCAATAAATGTGCTGATAGTTCTAATTTCAAAGATACTAAATGCATGTTCGAGACTGACCTTTAATGGCCATATATTGTTGTGTATGTAGTTCATGGGGTCCTGTCGTTTGTTATGCCCTTCATGATGTTGGTATCTACCTATTTATTTGTCTTCTTATCTTCATATGTTCATATTTGTGTATTTTTGTTTTGGCACATGGAATAATGCATAGGAGTTATATCTATTGATTGACCGCAAGATATAAACCCTATTTATTATGTAAATGGAATCTTTTTCTTACTTTTTGTATGACAATCTTTGGCTAAAATTGAAAATGAAGGAAAGTTCCTGGGGTCAAAGAGTTATTCTTCATAACAGCTTAATTTGTATAGAAAAAAAGGGCACATGTCCTCAAATCTTTTCCTAGATGCCCTCTGCTGATGCTACTGGGTGCTGGGATTGCTCAATACCGAGGCTGTCTGTTTTTGATTCTATTTCATGCCTTTTTCTTCCTCCGCCTTCCTGGGGCAGATTTACAAGCCCCTTGTGACACTTTTATGCAGCCGTTGCATCACTTTTAGTGAAGCAGCAGCGGCATAAAGAATTTGCCACGTTGCGGTTCATTTACAATGTGATGCATCTTGGGAGATGCGTCACCTTGTAAAGCTCTGCATGACATTATACCTGCATCAGGTATAATGTATGCAGGGTGGGCGTTCCCACGCAGGAAAGTCTGGTAGAAGTGACATAGTGAGATCAAAACAATTTTACTGTGCCACTTCTAGGACGCCACTACATCAAAACCCTACGCTTGCATAAGGAGTGAGACAGTGTATTAGGAATAGCCTCCCCATGCATTGCTGGAGTTGCGTCTACTTGTGGTACATCTCCAGCAATGTGTGACTCTGGCACCAACAGATGCGTCAGAATTTCTGATGCATCTGTCAATCCTTGCGCCCAATCAGCGTCTGACTCCCGAAGTAGCGGATTCATTGTCGATACAATCGATATTGTTCCTGTTCAAAAGGGGTGCCTTACACTACTTTATATGGCAAACGTGTGGCGAATGTAAGCATTTGGAAATGGCGTTGTGATAGTTATTAAGATATTTTGAGGCCAGTTTATGCTCCATTCTTGTGCGTCATTAATTTAATGCCTTCTAAATCAGATTACATTCATTCATTGATTCAGGGTCTTCGATCCACATAAGAACATTTCGCCCTGAAGATAGTCTTCTAGACGTTAGCACAAGACAAGACCGAAATGTCGACATTTTACCCATTTTCATGTATAAAAGATCTTTCTGGAAATGTTCATTGTATATACAATGATGTTCTCCTTATTTGTAAATATTTTAAATGGATTACAACAAAAGTGTTTATGAGAAAGACATTGTTTTGAAACTAATTTATCTCAGTCACTTTTGTATTTATGTTAGTTGTATTGTGTACTCTTATTTATTAACTTAATTTTCGACATAAATTTGCACTTTCAAAGTATACACCCATTTTTGTATTATTTGCATCTCCTTTGTCGAAATCTTCGCTTTGAATTAATATAATTAATTTTGTTGATTTGTTTGTGAGAAGCCACTAATAAGGGCTTGATCCATGGTGGCGCAAGGGTTTCGCACACAGGCGCAGGGAAACTGCCTGCCAGTTTCTTGTAAATAAGCCCCCCCAGTCTCTAGCTCACTTGCAGGTGCTTTTTCATCCCTGCTTTTTCCCTGTGTTACTGTTTTTCTATATTTTTGTATTCCGTCACCTATTTCTTCCTTTTTTTATCTCTTGTTCTGAATAAATTAGGGTTGTCTGATTAAAAAAACATAAGCCCCAGTCCCAAAAATGAGTGTTGGTCCCTGCCACCTGCTCCAGAGTGCTGTATTTAATAATAAATATTATCTATCTACTTGATGGCCCTGAACTTCTGATCTAGATGGCATGAAAGGCTGAGCAGGTCACTCTGGCATTGGAGTCTTTGACCTCTAAACTGACCACTGGTTTCTATAGAAGATGCCTCATTCCACTGAGCTGTCTTCCTCAATGTGACTTGCCTCCACTCTGCTGAAGAAGAAAACTTTTCTGGTGATGTATTGCACTGATTAAGCTGTGCTTGGCTGGAAGTTTCCATCAATGTTTTATGCTTATTGTTCTGCATGACTGTCCCCATTACAAAGGGGTTTCAGGCTGCTCTGGCAGAGCTCTACAGAGCTGTCAGGCACCACTGGCAGAGCAGACAGCACATCTGGAGAGGAGAGCAGAGGAGGAGGAATGAAGGCACAGAGGGACGTGGGGGTGGCTTGCAGGAGGCCAGGTTTGTTTGTGAGTGTTACATAGGGCTCCACCATTACTCCACTGTCCCTACATGGTACTTGCAAACAGGGGCAGATGATTTGGGTGGGCCATAAGTAACATACAGTTATGGATGGATAACAGGGAAAAACAGGGACATGTTTTACCTCAGGGTTATGAGTGACATCATAGACAACTCTGGCTTCACTCTTTTTGTCTATTTGAGGTCACTGAGAAGCCCTCAGTGAAGTGCATCCCTGTTATTCATTGTTACCCTGGCATGCTCAAGAAGGTCAAAATGGGGATGGTCATTGGCCTGTGCATTGGTGCAACCGGAGCAGTGCCAAGGGTGGGCCCCTCACTTCATCACAGAGAATGTTTCCTCCTGAGCTTTCATGTGACTGCCAGATGCATTATGGGACTTGTAGCCTTAGTTTTCTTTCATTGAACGAAATAAACTAATATTTGATGTTGATAATCTGATGGCCACCCTAGGCATGCTTCACTGATGTGGGCCTGGCCATGGCCAAGGACATAAATTAGGACTAGTCAGGGGTACCAGCTGCACTTTGGCATAAGAAGCACTGGTGGTACTTCCTCTGGTCTCAGACATCATATAAATATTGGCAAGAGCTGGGAGCACACCTTAATTTCTTCCATTATGGGTGGGGCTTAGTATGAGGCAAACATATTTGAGCAGGTTTGGTGAAAATATTACTTAGGGAATGTTATAATTCAACCCTAATTAGATAGATAGTCTTTGAGTTTATTGCTATGTCCCTTATTAACTGACCTGTGCTCTTAAAGATGTACAAAAAGTAGCCCTAGAGTAGCCCCCAGCAGAAAATATTTCAGAGTGCACGCGCATGTGTTTTAATGCATAAATGTAGATACAACACCCTTTTCATCAATAATAATATATATTATTTTGTTTTCACAGTTTTTATCACATTTATTTTTCGTTTTATTAAGGTAACATGTAAATATAATTTTTATTAAAAAACGGGGTTGACCCTGTGTCGCTCAGAACCTGGGTAGTTAATAATTAAATATAAAGTGGTTCTGTCGGGTAACAACACAAATAATTCGCAAATGCTATTACATGCAAAAAAGAAACCTCCCCCTCACAAGGACTCACAACAGGTTCTTATAATGAATGGAAAGAAAGCCTGTATAAAGCTTGTTGTATCTTTATATTTCTCAAAATTCATTCAAAACAATTCATAAATGACTGTCAATATATTGATAAAAGTGCAAAAAGTGACAATAGTGAATAGTGATCACGTGACAGATGCAATATGTACAATAATAATGAATTTCAATATAAACAATCTATACAAATATATACAAGTTTGAATTTCATAAAGGCCATCAGATAGTGTGATTTTTTCAGAATCCTATTTGTTTCTGTCAGTTTGTTGGGATTTTGAAATTCTAAGGCCTATAGGGAAAAATCGATGTTTCGACCCTTAGGGCACCAATGTTTGGTGTCGCGGCGGGTCTTTCTCAAGACAGGTGTACAGGGCACGACAGTCTGTGAATGAGTCAAAAGGAAAGTGTGTCAGAGGAAGTTAGCTACAGGGCTAAATGATTTACCTAATAGCGTGGGCAGTTAATGTGCTCACCCTGGGTTCCAAGTGCCTATAAGTCACCTGGACCGGGTTGGCGTAAAGTCCTTAAATCTGTGAATGAAGGGGAGGAAACTTGTCAATCTCCGGCAGTATTACCGTGTGTGACTTGAAGGCAATTAAATTATCATCAATTCGCATGGAGATGCGAAAATAATCAACATGCATTAAGGCTATGTAGGTGTCACATCACACAAACCCAGCATGTATGTAGACAACGACACATGTGGAAACTGTGGCGTCATGTACCGCTTATCTGGTATCAAAGCGCGATAGTAGCCATCTGATAACATTGTTCTTTATCATGAGTTACCCTGGTGATGACCAATGAGTGGGAGACTGCAATCCGCTACCAGCCCACTGACCCTTTAATGGCCAGTGCCACGACCAGAAGGGGAGAGTGGCTGTCACAACATTTGATACTATACCCTAGGTACTAAACGAAAGGGGGCTGAAGGCACCATGTATTGGGGCATGCCCAGTTTGTAGGCCAAGAGATTGTGCCAGCATTTGTTTTTTGAGGAATTATTTTATGCAACTGTTCATGCTATGTTACGATTGCTCCAGAACACGCTGAAGGTATGTACATATGTACGTTTATGGTGTTTCTAAAGAACGAACCTAGGCAAATGGCACTCTAAGACACAAATAGTAGTAAGCACGCAGAACTACTAAAAAATACAATTGAATATCAAATTATATGCGATGGAACCTGCAGCAAAGTGTTCTCCGCTCAGTTAATGCCCTTGAATTGTTTGCTTTTTGGCTACCCGGGTTCGGACCTTTACTGTGAGTGAATCTCACCAACTGAGTCTCACTCAAGATAACTTCTATGGAAATGGACTACCAGTGCTAACCGCCACTATCTGCCATTTAAAATAAGGCTGATGCTGTGCAGCTAGGGTAAGAGGCTCCGGGCTGGTTACAAATGAACACGTGAGCACGCATCTATGCACATGTGTGCAGGCTGAGTATCTACTGTTATGAAGTTGAAGACTGAGACAAAGTAAGTTCAACGTCTTTATTCTGTCACCCACTCTCCGCGGATGAAGACAAAACCAACATTCCAATGTGAACTCCAATGGAACATTCCAACATGCAGGATAATGCGGGGAGGAGGGGGAGGTACCAAGTGGAGAGGGAAAAAGGAAACAGTAGGGGAAAAAGAGAAAGGAGATTACCACATCTACCTTAGCCCGGTATCTGCACACAGGTAGCCTGCCACAGAAGAGACCCTTCTGGGATTGGTGATAATCTGATGTGGGCTGTATATTGTGAGAGGGCATTCATAGTGTAGGTCTGTAGTGTTTACTGAAAGGCTATGTGCTCACTACATTATATCTTATGGACGAAATCTGTGCCACCACATTGGTTCATCATACTTAGGCCTAGTGATCCCGTGTCAATTTTAGAGTAAACATACTTTGAGGGCAGGTTCTCTGTCTCTTTCTTTATAACCATACTCCTCATGGGACTTTAGGAATTTTCATAATTCCCTAACTCTACCAAAAGTAGATTCTAAGACTTTTCCCCGTCCCCCCCCTCACAGGGTCAAGTGTTTTACTCTGCTGGTCAGCAAGAGGATCATTGGCCTGTAGCAACATTAATAGTGCCTGGGCCTATTTGTGGTAAAGATAGGATGGGAAGGAAATCTACATGTATTAATTATCTCCTCACACTGCACCAAGGCTGGGCAATCTCAAGCCCACGAAAACAAAGAAGAAAGTCCAGACCACTGGAGCCAAGCACAGGGGGCTCCCCTTTGAAATTTTAGTGGGTGGTAATCAGGCTGATTTTTCATTTAGGTGGAGGGGCTGAAGCTCTCATGGAAGATATTTCCATAAACCACTTGGAGTTGCCATCTGAAAATGTCTGAGAAGGCTGTGCAGTAAGGTTAGGGAAGGATGGAGTGATGATGTGGCACCATCAGTGTGGGTGGGGATACTCACCTTCAAGAACTTTCCACAAACCCTGTACCAAGGGGAGACACTTGAGAAGACACGACGAGCCTGGTAGCAATGATGGCAAAAGAATGCCCAGCTTGAAAGAGAAGCCATTTGGCCATCCTGAAAAAGATAGGCAAATGACTTTGCCTCCAGCTACGATTGGTTTCCCCAGGGTAAGTCGGGAATGGCTTAACTAGGGGTATTCTGGAGGATTCCCCTGTGTCTCCTGTGGACTGGCCCCTGATGGTGATGCTGATACACAGGTGTCCTACAAGATGGGGCATGGGGAGGCTGGCAGAGAGGGATTGTGGAAGATGCCCCCGAGCAGATGAGAGTATCAGGAGCCTGAGCGGAGGACCGGCCTGGTGAAAGGAGCTTTTTAACAAAAGATTCCAGAAAAAGCACCCTAGTAAGGCCAGGAACTTAAAGTCCTCCTGGGGACTAGAGATGGTCCACAGCTGTAAACCATGACCAGAATAATCTAAATCGACCTTACGAGGCCAAAAGGATTGGTGTCTCAAAGGAGGGCCTGAGGAGGGGAAGGCGTGAGTATGCTCTGCTACGACTAGTGAAAGAGATCTTGCATGACCCAGGGATCCCAATTTCTGGGACCCCTGATCCAATCCAGATAGTCCCAGGGGACCCCAAACCACGGAAACCCTAGGACCAAAAAACAAAAAAGTGCTGCCCTCTCCCTGTACTTATGTCTGGGATGAGTGGGTTGCGCACCACGCGATCTCCACCTGCCTGTGAGGCCATTGACGATAAAGATAAGCTGCCAGCTCCTGCACCAGGGCATTGTCAGCCAGGTTTTGAGCCTCCTGGGCAGCACAGGATTGGGCTCCTCGCACTGCCCCTATCTACTGCACATGCTGGGCAGTGGCAAAACACACAAGATGATGGACGGAAAGTTGCACAATGGCAAAACATTCACCCCCAGTCACAGATCTGGGTTTAATCCATCATTATTGTGCTCACCAAGCCACCCCAGTTCAGACATGGCCATATGCAAATCAGTCTTGACCCTGTGCCTCATGGGAACAGTCCAGCCCGAACGGCCAAGTCATGTCTTCCCTGGACTGGAATCAAGCATCCTAGGACCGGTTTCTGGCTATCAGCCATCTTCAGCCAGGATAGCTCGACTCCAGTGGCGTAGTGAGCAAGGGACCCACGTCTGGGCATACCCTTTCCACATAGGGTGAACAGCAAAACACACAAGATGATGGACGGAATGTTGCACAATGGCAAAACATTCACCCCCAGTCACAGATCTGGGTTTAATCCATCATTATTGTGCTCACCAAGCCACCCCAGTTCAGACATGGCCATATGCAAATCAGTCTTAACCCCGTTCCTCATGGGAACAGTCCAGCCCGAACGGTTTGCCGAGGGAGTGCTGCGGGGCAGTGGGGCGGGGCAGGGGCAGGGTGAAGGGGTAGTGGACTCCAACATACGGCGGAACGGAGTAAAGTAAGTAAATAAATAAGTAAAACAATTTACCTTGCACGCTCTACATAGCTGAGTTGGTGATGTAGCGCCTGCAAGGTAAATATTTTTATTTATTTATTTACTTTCTTTACTCCCTTCCACTGTTTGTCAGAGTCCACTACCCTCCACCCTGCCCCGCCACGCCGCACCACCATGCAGCACTCCCTTGACGAGCCGCCACTGGTGCTGGGTGCCCGATAATAGGAGCAGGGGAACTCTGCAGTAAGAGAGGATAATGCAGCATGTGGCATCATTGTTAAAAACCTGTGAATAAAAGCATTATTGTTGAGCAGCCCGCTGATTTCTCATCAGTGCCCAAAGGCTTAGGAGCACTCCATAAGACCCTGGGAGGGCTCTGAATATGCATATTTATTCTTGTGGTGTCCAGGAAGTGTAGGGACTTGGGGTTGCCAGAGATACAGCTGCCCCCAGAAGCTGTACAAACAGAAGTTGCCCTCAGACTTCCAGGTGATTAAAGAACTGGCCCCAGGAGAATCTTTTCATGGTTTCACAGTGCTGCTAGGGCGGGTGCTGTTGCACATAGGTTCTGGATTGTGAGGATCTCTGTTGGTTGGTCTTAAAGCTGCAATTGCAACCGTATAAAGGTAAAATAAGATTCTATTGTTGAACACAATGCTGTATAGATAATGATGATGATTGACAATTTAAAGGCTTTATATCAAAGAGATCTGCTTTGAATGCCAATAGCATCATCTGTAATGTCCCGACTCTTTGCTGAATAGCAGCACAATTTTGATTCCCAGATGAGTTTGTACTTAAGCAAATGTAAGAATTCTGCATATCAAAAGAATATTCAATTCAATTCAAGATAGCTTTATTCGGTGTTTTGTCAGAAAAACCATAAAAGCATGACATACAAAAAATACAAATACTATATACATCTCTTTCTCATAAAAAGTGTCATATTAAAAACATCATCTAGATAAAATGGATGAAATGAATGAATGAAATGAATAAAAATGCAACAAATTCATTTAAAATTCATTTACAGGACTCTCGGTATTCATACAGTCTGCTGCTGTATACGTATTATACGGTGTTTATGAGGAACACTATAATACGGATTTTTTCAGTTTTATAGATTATCCACGAGGTCCTATACATTGCCCATAGACCCCCTACATTTTACGATAAACGTAAGGAATTTTATCATTGTCACTATAGTAATTTCGTCTTGCAGCATATATAGTCTAAGCAGTGCAATCTTACAGGTTCTCACCCCCCATGACTTTAAGAGTGGTATCAAGTATCTTTTCCTCCCCCATTCATAATGCTTACAAAACAGTATACAATGTATATTTGACTGTCTAGATGTCTCATCACAAGGACACTTTTCCATGTTTGCCGTCCAAATGTTTGTAATGGGAAAAGATACAAGCCTATAGAACGACTCCGTCCTCATTCGAGTCAGGAGCATTCTATGAAAACACGAGTAAGTTGGTGCTAAGTAGGCGTGGATTCCCGTGCCATATAAGATATTACGGTGCGCTACTATGGTGGATTTGTGCCCATCTAGATACCATCTGCGTTCCGCCAGTAAATCTAAACACGCCGTTTTTAAGGATTTTTTTGATATTTGTGTGCAAGTTATAGGGTTTATGTAAAGATCTGGTTTGCCGATGGAAAAAAGGAACTTTTTCACATACGCTAACCATGGTTGTTTGGTAGATACCGGATAGTTTAAACAATCAGTAATTACTTCCCTATTAAACCCTGTGTCCTCACATGTCCAAATCTTATACCACAGCATTACTGGTGCTACTTTTATAAGATCTATGATATGGATTCTATCTAGTTCATTATGGCACACAGTGGTAGACGTGGAACGAGGGACTGAGAGTAAATATCTAAGGAAGGCATTTTCCACTGTTTGAATCTGAGTGCTATCTGCTATGCCCCATATGCCTGCCCCATATACAGCGGTGGACACGCATTTGGCAGCATATATCTTAAGTAATATATGCACGGGTTTCCTGCCCAATCTCTTGGCAAAGTGTTTAAGGGCGCCTATTGTACGGGCAAAAGCTAAATTTCTAGAGGTTATAGCTGGTGCCCATGTTCCCTTATTATTGAATATAATTCCTAGGTAGGAGAAGGTTTTAGTCATTGCTATCTTGCTACTATTTATGAAGATTTTACAATTTGGTGTGTTTTTCCGCAAGGAGCATGACATTGTAAATGTTTTTCCTTCATTTATTTTTAGGCCTCTTATAGACATAAAAGATGAAAAACCTGTTATGGCTTTCTGGAGGCCTAGCTGTGTGCGAGCCATGATCACAGCATCGTCAGCATACAATAATAAAGATACTGAGGTACCATTTATTTTGGGATAATCAACTCTGAGGTCGTTTAAAACATTTGCTATCTCGTTGATATATAAGTTAAAAAGAAAAGGGGCGAGGATGCAACCCTGGCGAACACCCTTTGCTATAGGGAATTTTTTTGTTCGCTCTCCATTTTTGCCATACCTAACCGCTGCGCCCGCATCCCTGTATAGTTCCTGTATGAAGTGTAAGATATTTTTATCTATTCCCATCTTTGCCAAGGTATTCCACAGCACAGCGTGGTCAAGGCAATCAAATGCCGAGGATAGATCGACAAAGGTGAGGTAGAGATTCCCTTGCTTCTTATTAACATACTTATTTATTATTAGATTTAAATTGAGACCCTGCTCTACAGTGCCAACTCCAGCTTTGAAGCCGTACTGCAATTTTGAGAGAATCCCTTTATCCTTAGACCAAGTTTGTAGTTTGGTTAGTAGAATTCTACCTGCCACCTTCATTAATGTATCCAGCAGGGAGATGGGGCGGTAGCATTTTGGGTCCTGTCTATTCCCCTTTTTGTATATTGGGATGATTATGGCCTCATGCCATGAATCAGGGAATCCCAATGTGCTGTACGCATTTAATACATTTGCTAATAATGGAGCCCACATTTCTGCATTGACTTTAAATAAGTCAATGGGGACTCCATCTGGGCCTGGGGCTTTTAAGTTTGCGCTTTGCGAGATTGCTAATTCAACCTCAGCAGGGGAAAAAACAGTGTTTAGTGGGAAGCTTTCTTGGTTGCTATTATAGATGTTATATTCTAGGGTCATGTTTAATGCCTCTTTTTTGTATAAGGAGGAAAAGTAGTCAATCCAGGAATCTTCCGGTATTGCTACCTCCATCGAATCTGTCCTGTTGTCCTGGGAGAAGAAAGGGGCATTGATTTCCTTCCAAAAAGAGACGTTGTCCCTTATGGAGCTTGCCTTTACTAAAGCTTCCCAAGCCTGGTTTTTAAGTTCATCTTGTCTTTGATGTAGCGTGTGCTTATAGACACGTCTGGCTAGCCTAATGGCATTATTATCCTTGGGAAGTGTCTTTAGAGCCTGTAATAGATCTTTGTGAGCTTTAGAACAGGCGGAGTTAAACCAGCCATATTCTCTCTTTTCTATGTCTCTTTTTAATTTTTTTGTAAGTTTATCGTTTATAGTGGCGACGATATTCCCATATGCCGCTATAATTTGCTGGGGAGTGGTGTTAGATTCTAGGCAGACCATGAATTGGTCCATTTCTATCTGCACTAGGTCTTTTAGGAAAGTTGTACCATCAATTTTCCCCCATTTTATGGCGTAGCCATTCTTTCTTGCAAGAGAGACCGCTCGGCCATGAAGGATGCTTGGTATGCTTAGCTCAGGGGACTCATCTTTGTCAATCACGATTGTAGTGCTTATTGGGAAATGGTCACTTAATGCCAAATCTTCCATGTTAAAGCCCACCAGGCAACCCTGATTCTTGTTGGTCACTAGGATGTAATCAATTGTGGTGCCTTGCCCCCACCCAAAGAATGTTGTCTGGAAAGCTACTTGAGGCTCACAGAGTTCATTAGCGAACCCCATGTCCCAGTCATGCATTAATTGATTAAGCATATTCCCAATAATCGAGTGTTCGAAATGTGTGGTGGGATCCCCTCTTAAGTTATAGATTCCACAATTTTTTGTGGCACTATAGGGGCACAGATGGCAATTAAAGTCTCCTGCTATCATAATGCAGTCTGCGTTCTGATCCCCCATCGTGAGCATTATATTCAGCTCCGCTATTAAGGCTTTAGGCTCGGTTTTGGGCACATTTATATATATATTTACCAGAAAGAGGGACCAGCCCCTTACTTTAATTAGAAGTCCTTGCAGGGATCTAGCTACCTCTATATTGGAACCACTCGGCAGGTGTGTAGATAGTTTTATGTTACACAGATTGGAAGTAAAGATACAAAGACCCCCCGACCCTCTGCCTCGATTACCCTGTGTTGCCGGGATATAGTGAGTGCTGAAGCCCTCAATATGTGTTTCCTCCCGGTCCCAGCATTCCTGCAAACATATTATATCCTGTTTTGCCATGAATGATAAGAGCGGGTAGGCCCCTACCTTGTTGCTCAGCCCCGCTATATTCCAGGATGTAATTTTCAAATTTAGTTTGTGTCTGGTGGATTCTATTGCCGCTACCTGGGGAATTGGACTCTCTATGCCCTCCAGATTTAATCCTTGCTCCCTATGTATTTGAATGGGAATCTGTGGGGTTGTGGGGGTACAAAATATGTTCTGTGAAGGAGGATCAGGCGTATGCCCTACTGATGGTCTGTTAGAGATGACGGTCTGCTTCTCGCTAATAGGGGTATCTACAGGAGTGCCTGGATTTGTCGATTTAGGATTTGTTGTCATTATTGGTCAATCGACCATATCCAAGCAGTCATACCTGTTCCTCGTGGGAAACCCCCTCCAGTAATCAGGGTATGCAGTCTCTCTTCTCGGTGGCCAGGGATGATTTTCCCACCCTCCATTCCAGTTGTTTTTATTATTCCTGAACCTATTCCTATTCCCATTATAGTGCCCGACCTGCGTCCAGGTCCAGTCCTGTGGTTCCTCCCAGCTATTTGGATCACCATAATTAGGGATGTTCAGAGGGGGATAAAAAAAGGAAAGGCGTTGTACATCAACGCCCCCCCTTTTTTCTAAGGCTGGCCATGAGGAAATGTACTCAGCCGTGGCGGGATCCTCACAACTGAGTACAATGCAGTCGCCCTTTAAGGATTTTTTGGTTTCACCAATCCAGGCCACTCTCCTCATGGAAACAATTCTACCATGATTGTGAGGGTGGAGGGGTCTGTTTTGGCTTAACCACTGTAGTACCTTGTTTCGCAAGGACCAGGGGGGTTCGTCCGTATCATCCGCCAGCTCTGTGACCCCTGTAAGTATAACAGTATACGGGGTGGCTTCAGGCGGGAGATGTATCGGGCGTCTATACCTTGGGGCCTTCCTCTCATTTGTTTGTAGCTGTGGTGGATGAGTTTTTTGAGATGTTGATATGGTATCCTTTTGTTTCACTGTTTCAATAGTGGACTCCGCCACAGCCGGAGTTTTTTGGGAGTTCTCAGTAGGGCCTTTTTGTTTCCCCGGCCCTTCTACTGTCACAGGATGTGGGGTAGATTGTATATTATGATTATTAGATTTTTGAGCTTCTGGATTTACGGCTTTTTTGGGTGGTTGTGGCTTAGGCTGAATGCCTGATGTAGTTGGACGTTGGGCCTTCGAATTTGTATTATTATTTACAGTTCCAGGACCCTTAGCAAGCGTGCCTAGTGTGTTTTGCTTAAATGCTGGAGCATTTAATTTAGCTAGTTGTTTCTCTATAATCATAATGCTCTTCTCTAGGGGTTGCAGATGATGTTTTAGCAGTTGCCCCAGACTGCTTGTGATGAAGTCGTGTAATGTTATACAGGCAGAGCATGGTCTCTGTATGTCGACGCCCAGTGTTTGTGTTCCTAGAGCCTCACTGGGACAGGAGACATGGGGTGTTGCTGTACGATTAATGCCATTATTAATAGAAGTTGGTTGGCCAGGTACAATGATGTTAGTGGTAGATTTACGGGAGGTCTTGATGTTTTGCGCAGCCGATGCTGCCTCAAGTGGGGCATTTTCCATGATTGTGGTTGGCTTCTTTGCTATAGCCCCTTCCCCATTACCTGTGGGGTCAAGATCTACAATATCTTCATTTTCCTGTGTGTTTTGGGAGAATTGTAGGTCCGGTGTCATTTCCAGATCCTCAGAGGAATTGGACCCCAAAGAAAGTTGGGTAGCGGATAGGTCAACACTATTTGGTACAGTATGAATTTGTACACTCATATTGTCAACCTGCTTAAGCAGGGAGGCGGTTGGACCCTTTTGAGGAGTTTGTGCAGAGGCCAGGGGCCCCATGGATGACCTTCTTGCAACCTCCAGTTCATGGGATACCCTGCGTTGTAGTATCTGAATACTATTGTCTATGACCTCATGAGTCTTGGTAATGAATAAGTCTAGTGGGCCGGTGATGTCAGTTAGGCTAGAGGTCTTTTTACTTCTGGTCCGTTTATTCATTGTTAGATGGAATCCAAATAGTACAGAAGTTCAGATGTGTATTGGGGCTAATGCAAAAGTAGTATTCAGCAATATAGTACTAAAACAGGTAATATATGACAATAAATGGAAATACCGTGGCCCAGTCCAGTCCTGCACAGTCTGGAACGGGCTGAAACGGGCCCGCCCTTGGCCCGGGCTTCGCCCGGCGTCCCGCTCGCGTCCCGCGAGGCGGGGGTGACGCTGTTTTGAAGCGCCTCCTGGCGCGCAAAGGTCTCGGTGTGCGCCGCTAGCGCTGCTGGGAACTGTAGTCCACGCCCACACTCCACACAGCAGCCGGACCTCCAAGGTGGCTGAAGGGGTCGGGCGGCTGGGGGCGGGCAGGCTACGGAAGTGCAGAGAAGCGATGGAACTGGTCAAAGTGCTGGCAGCGCCTGTGCTGCGTTGCGGATCGTGGCAGGGTTCTCGCTGGGTAAGATTCACCCCCTCGGTCGGGGTGACGCTGTTTTGAAGCGCCTCCTGGCGCGCAAAGGTCTCGGTGTGCGCCGCTAGCGCTGCTGGGAACTGTAGTCCACGCCCACACTCCACACAGCAGCCGGACCTCCAAGGTGGCTGAAGGGGTCGGGCGGCTGGGGGCGGGCAGGCTACGGAAGTGCAGAGAAGCGATGGAACTGGTCAAAGTGCTGGCAGCGCCTGTGCTGCGTTGCGGATCGTGGCAGGGTGCACATAGGTTCTGGATTGTGAGGATCTCTGTTGGTTGGTCTTAAAGCTGCAATTGCAACCGTATAAAGGTAAAATAAGATTCTATTGTTGAACACAATGCTGTATAGATAATGATGATGATTGACAATTTAAAGGCTTTATATCAAAGAGATCTGCTTTGAATGCCAATAGCATCATCTGTAATGTCCCGACTCTTTGCTGAATAGCAGCACAATTTTGATTCCCAGATGAGTTTGTACTTAAGCAAATGTAAGAATTCTGCATATTGATAGAGGGCCTTTTTATCAACCCTGGTAGCTTGAAGGCCCTACCTGGCCCTGCTAGAGTAAATCTGAAAATATGCTTGAAATCCCACAATTTTTGCTATGTATAATCAGCAAATGGGATCCCACAGATTCCCTTAATTTCAGGTTTATGGGCCCAAGCGAAAGGCCAAAGGTCACACCTTATGTTAGCAAAATCCACTGGGCCTAAATCATTTTTAAAATGTGCTCTTCCTCTGTTCTGGTTTGTTCAGTTCTCATCTTCGCACTTCCTTGTTGCCCATTCTTCTCTCCTGCGCCCTTCCTCTGCCACTTGTGCCCCTACGTTCTCTTCCATGAGGGCTGCCTTCACGCCCTTCCATTGTTTACTTTCTTCTCCTCACGATTTATTTTAGCAAGGTTTGGGTGTCCATATCTTTTGTTCAGTTCCACTTTTAGTCTGCTTTACTGACTGGCTTTGTCAGTTGCTGCCGTGTTCTCTCGTTCCGCGAAGGTACAGAAAGAGGAAGTAACTTGTGGTATTTTCAGATTCCCCCCTCCTTCCTCGCCCATTCTTGCGCACCATGGTGCTCCACCGTGTTTAGTGAGATTTAATATCTAGGTCCTTTTTACTGTGCTTTCAGTTTTTATGATGCATCTTCATATGTTTTTGATTTGTCTTTGAATATGTTGTCATGGTTGCTATTTGTTTTTTGCCTTGCTGTTTGATTTGTCTTTGAAAGTATTGTCAAGGTGGATATTTGTTTTTGTTCCATGTAAACTGTCCATTGCTTTGCTCTGTGTAGTAGTTGTGCTTTGAAGGTGCTTCTCTGTGCGTCCAGTGACATAGCGTCTCAGTCCTAGTTGCGCCATCTCCCACAGCCGCCAGGTGCCCTACCCGGCCTTCCCTTTCCCATTACTGTCTGAGTTGTATCTCCCTTTCCTTATCGCAGCCCTGCTAGGTAGGTGGCTAGCAGTCTAAGGATACGCACTGACGTTGCTTCTCCTTTCCTCTGGAATAACGAGGGTTTTTGTCTATCATTAGCCATAGCGACTGATAGCCAAAAAGGGGGGACGTGTATCCAAGTATTCCTCCTAGCTCCTTGACGTCCTCATCACATCCTCTATATCCGTGATGTCCAACACCACCCCACGTACTATAAATTGCTCTATCCATCTGGTGCATGACGTCCCTACCTCAGTCCATAACACCACTTTTAACACGATAACATACCTTGATAACAAGAGCCGAGAGAGACTAGCTATCGCTTGGGAACTTCTGGGGTTCATCTTCACTCCCAACACCCAGGTTCACATCTCTACCATTTCCATGACTGACGTATGTGCAACCACACATACACTATTCTGCAACTCTGACAACTCGTCTAGTTCTGACGCCCTATCCACGTCCCACTCCGCTCATTCGATCCATTCCGGTCTCTCAGACGGCTCAAACTCCATTGTCATCACTGATGGGGAAGACTCAGATTCATCAGATTCAACGCAGTCTGTTGTAAGTTCACCCATTCGTCACCACCAAGACAAAAATCCCCATGCAGATGCGTCAGGCAGTGTTTGAGAAAGGAACACTAGATCGATTCCCCAACTTTCCCAACATCTAGGATAAAGATCCAAGCAGGGCACACCCAAGCCAGCAAATAACATTTCTCCTCACAGGCTCACAGTGAACAACACAGATACTAGTGTCCCTATGAATAAGATACTGAGTTCTACTAAATATAAGAATACCTACTGACTTTGACATATTATTTTATCTTAAAATTGAAAATTGGGAAAGACTGCTAGTTCTATCAAGCTTTTGAACAATATACCCATGTCAGTCTAAGATTGCCTATGCCAGTTGTGGCAGCCAGCTCCACTACCCTGGTTGCGCTGCTGCACAGAATCAAGAATTATAAGACGGTATATGCCCCTGTGTCATTAAGGGTATAGAAGAGGGACCTATACAAGATCTCAATTACAGCAACTAAGAAGGAAGAGTATAGGCAGAGAGTGTCACACCATAGACCCCCATTAAAAGATTATCCTGCATTTATACATTTAACTGGGGGGCGTTTAACATGGAATGCTTCTAGATGGGCAATAAATAGCAGCTAAAGCTTCAATGACCCTAGCACCAAGGAAATAGTATGAGGAATAAGACTCCCAATGCTGCATGATTTATTACTCTAAAATAAGCTTTACAAATATTGGCAAATTCAAAAATTGTTTCTTCAAAAATAACATTGCGCGTTTAGAATATACCAATCTTTTATATCAAATATATGCGTTTCAATTTTGATATACATACATTAATTTAACAAAACACTAAGTAGGTTTTAATTTCGTAAATTGAACTACATACTGGAGAGCTACCAGTAGCTCAAGAGCTACTGGTTGGAAAAGCTTGTTGCAATTACAAAGCAGTAGTGGTTGACATGAGCATGTAGTGTGTTTTTCATTGTAGGTTACATTTTTAAGTAGTTCCATTGATTTAAAATATTATTGTTTGCATTTGAATGAGTCTGATTTGCACTCTAGAAATGTGCATGTAAATGCCAAGACTTTGCCAAATGCCCAGTGTAATGTTGAAAACAGTTCTTCTACCATATAAATGAGGTATTTTCTCTATAACGTGCACATCTATTTATGTCATAAATTTGCAAAGCACCCCCTCAAATAAAAGCCGCCTTGGTTTAGTGCCACAGGACCATGACAGTTCACCCTTTCATTGCATTTTTATGTGCTTTAAAGTTGTAAATTCGTGCACGGTTAAAATTTCCGCATTTAGGGATTTCTGACTGATTGCTATTGAACTTTTAAATAGTCATTCTAAAGTAATAAGTTGTCATGATAGCTGCACCTGTCACTCAAATGACGGCAGTCAATATACCGCCTGCACTGCTACAACAGCTCACCATGCAATACATCCAGGCCCCATTACAGCCTGCCATATTATACGTAGCGACCCAGCCACAACAATATGCACAATACGTTCAGGCCCAACGACAGCCAGCTGATCAGTACATACAGCCACAGCCCCCAGTACCATACATAGCAGCACAGCATGCCTACAGAAATGACCAACAAAATTATTATATAAATAACAGAAAGAATGCCACCAGAAAATCAGGTATACAGGGAAGAGTAAATGGAATGGTACAACTGAGGCTCCAATCACAGCCAACACAGCGCACTTGTTATTATTGCCACAGAATAGGTCACATGCAAAGACAGTGCCGCAATAGGCTTCGAGACCAAAGCCAGCAACTTATGAGTCCAGCCCAACAAGGACTAAGCCCCTATGGCCCCTATGAATGTGGCCCAAGTCCAACAATAGTTCCTGTGAATGCACGTTCCCATACAACAGCAGCAATAGACACCTATACACAAAATAATGCCCCGAAAAGGAAAAAATGCTGCAGCACCCACGTACTAAGTACAAAATAATTTATTCGTACCAGTACCCGAATTCAGTCCCAGTTTAAGTAGGCAAGCAATGGTCTGAATGCAGGAACAGATCGGGGAGGGTGTTACAACAGGGCACTGACAGTTGATGTTCGCCATTACAAAATAGGGTTTGTGAAATTTTGGCTTGCGTTCAAGTTGAATGATGCCACTGGCCTTAGAGCAACGTAGATGTCGGAGCAGATAATAATGAAATAAAAGAATCTCCCACAATTTCTTATGCACGGAAATAGTGAGAGAATAGGGGGATAAAATGATGGAATGAAATATACGGCGTTTACTCAGCGTGCACGACATACAGAGAACATGAGCCTGTGTTTAATGTGATGTTAAATATTCTGGTCAGCATAGCCTACAATTAAAAAAGCACATGTTTTTAGATGTTACAAGGTGACAAAAGAGTTAACAGGCTTTCTCTGCCGTTGGATTTAACCAGCCACAAGATTCTGGGCATTGAGCCAGGCAGGACATACATTTCCTGTGGTCTGTAACGAGGCAGTTGGAACGTCGATGATCGCAGGATCACACAAAATGAGAAACATATACATATGTATATATACAAATATATATATATGTGCATAACAGAAGTAATATGTTGGTATATTAATAATTTTTTTTCTAGGTTCTTCAAAATTGCAGGAGATACTGTACGGCGACTGTGCTAAAATGCTTTTTTTAAGCAGTACATAAGCCAGGGACTAAAATACTGATTGTGCATTGACAAAGCCAAAAGGTTAACAAAATGTTTGAGGCCTACTGGATTTGGCAAGGCTTGTTTATTTTTATGCTGCAAAGAAATGGTACGTTCCTGATTCAAGTAGTTTAGTGAAATGTTTTAGAATTTCGGTTTATGAGCCTGGGGCAGGTTATGAACAGGTGTCACTGTGACAGAGATTTTCAAACATGTTTGACGTTGAGACAAGCTATAGCCCAACATTTTTTAAGTTCCTTTTTTTAGATAATGGATTTTTCTTTAAAGTATCTTATAGAAAAAGGCAATATAATTCCCAGATTCTTTCCTTCATTTTGGAGTTCCCTCCCTACCCCAGCTAGCCAACATACAGAATACAGCAGTGAATAGCACTACTATTGCCAGGCCGGTTGAAGTACAGTTGCAGACTTCAGATGGTTGTACATATTTTTTACCTGCTTTAAAAGTTTAAATACGCTGGAATTATGACAGTATCAGGTTTTAGGTGTTTAGTGTATTTTATTTTTTTAAGTAATGAATGTTCCAAGGTTTCACAAAATTATTATTTATGTATCAACACAAGTGAAAACTCTTCTGAAATAATGAAAAATATTAAAAACAACAAAAGTTTGTATACACTAACATGCACTGCGAAGTTTCTTTCAAAGTCAGGTCCAGGAAGTGGGGCCACATCAGTTCTGGGCTTCGACATATGAATAATGGAACACAGATCTTGGCCCAAAGACTTTTGGAAATAATAGACTACTAACCAGCAGCTGTCCCCTTTGCCAAGAGGAAAGAAATAACGGTACAGACTTCAGGGTCAACTCTACAAATCAGAGAAGAATAACTTGTTTCCATTTGACTGTCCAAAAGGAAGAAGGCGGTGACAGCTTGGTTGTTTATGGATTCAGACGTAGCCACAACACCTGCCGCACAGAAGTGTCTTATCTAAAGTTATGTATTTTGTATTATAATATTTTGCAATACTGACAGAAGTGGCATTAGGAAAATTGAATTGCTTTTGTCTCATTGTGTTAATAGGAAGACTTGTATTGCTCATATCTTTGAAGTTGCCAATAGCAACAAAGTCACTTCCAATATATCTGTTAGCACATGGAGTAAATAGCCCTTGCAAGCATGCAGAAAGGTGCAACACCCCCTCTACCAGCACAGTTAGCACCCCAGAATAAGTGTATTTGCAACATGTGTCCTCATCGCCCTCCTCTGATGGAAGTAATAATGCAATAATAAGAAATAGTGCCCAAGCAGCTAGACAGCATCCTGCTCACGATTCTCTGCAGAGTATGAGATACAGTCAGATGACAACAATAGGTAGACAGAAGACTAAGGCACTGTTACATGACTCATACACTCCCCATGCAGGGAGAACAGATAGCTTCTCTCACCTAGGAAGATACGACCACAGACTATAGAACACCTCCTGCAGGATACACAAACTAATGTCAGATTATTGAGGCCACTGTCTCTAAAGTGTTTATACATAGAACAGGAAGTGACAACCCCTCCACCTCACTGATGCATGAGGTCATCACTGACACATGCAGAATGGAAGTGAAGACAACAAGGCTATTTCAGATGACTGTTCATGATATGGCCCATAGTGTAGTTTTTTGCAGCATCAATGGGTTTATGATAG
Source organism: Lissotriton vulgaris (assembly GCF_964263255.1). Classification (NCBI taxonomy): domain Eukaryota; kingdom Metazoa; phylum Chordata; class Amphibia; order Caudata; family Salamandridae; genus Lissotriton; species Lissotriton vulgaris. The sequence continues at coordinate 1,501,924,559 of NC_141696.1, forward strand.
CGGGTTCTATGTTAGACTAGCATTGCTCCATCCGCCACACCCTACATTGCCCATAACAGATTAGAACGGCGCTGTTGTTATTCGCAAAAAGTTACGCCCATGGCAAAATTCAGTGCCCGAGGTCAGTTAAGGTATAAAGAAGCGCTCTTAGGGCAACATAGGGTAGACTAGGATTATAAAATAAGATAGACAGGTTGTCCACTTAGGGTGTATAAAATAAAAATGTCCAAAAGCATGAACTGATTTCAAACTAAAAGACACCTCTTCTCTCTTTTCTAGAATGGCATGTTACCTGTGGGGCGACACACAGATTGAAAACAGCAGTTTTTTCAGACAATAAATATGGCATCTCTGACCGAATTGACGTTTTCTGGGCCTGCAGAGAATGGCTCTATCTCCAACAGCCCTAACGAAGAAGCAGCCTGAGCTCAAGAGAACATTGCACCAAGTCTCCATGATGGTTCCACCAGCAAATATCTCCAACATCGATGCCCATCTCTGGCTCTGTTATCTGGCTCCACGGACAAGAGCAGTGTGCTCAGTTCTAAGGGTGGACAGTGTTCAAAGTCCCACCAAAGGAGGTTTGCCGGTTGAGCAGAGTCCAGTTCTTTTCCCTTTACCATCATTGTGATGCTCCAGACTAAGGCTGAAGGACTCTGGCTTCGAAATACCAAGAGGAGAGTATGCCTTTGGATAAGGAGTGAGCTGTACATTACTAACAACGAAGAACATGGCTCAACGGACCAATGCCATCAACAACTTGAACAAGATAGAAAAAAAAATGGATTGCTGGAGGAGATGCCATAGTAGAGAGCCACAGATTTGTTGAACTTTGACTGGATACCTTTGTGGCAGTTCTAAAAAGTTTTTATTTTTTTGCTGTTTCTTTTTGTGTTGCATCCCGCAGATGAGTGCCATTGTAGGAAAGAAAGTTAGCACCAAGATAGTAGGGACAAACTACACTAGCATAGGGATTTACAGATAGCTGAGTATGAGGACAAAGATCGTGTTCATTGGGATGGGACTGGAATACGAATGGAGATGAGCGAGTTAGCAGCGCACCTAGCACCCACTATGGAATACAAATAGCTCCTCCACTTCTCCCAGGTAGAGACCGTCTGAGTAAGAGCCCAACAGCAGCCCAATATGAACGCCTGCGTAATGAGCAAGATGCAGAGTATGCGAAAATACTCATTAGGCCAAATGAAGACAAAGCCAACGAAATAGATCAACAACAAGGTAGCTTTAAGTGTTATGTTAATGACATACCCTGGATACAGCAACTGGATGAAGGGTCGCAGAGATAATAAGTTAAAAGAATGTTCATTGAATGAACAAGAGGAGGGAGATGATAGAGGGCCTTTTTATCAACCCTGGTAGCTTGAAGGCCCTACCTGGCCCTGCTAGAGTAAATCTGAAAATATGCTTGAAATCCCACAATTTTTGCTATGTATAATCAGCAAATGGGATCCCACAGATTCCCTTAATTTCAGGTTTATGGGCCCAAGCGAAAGGCCAAAGGTCACACCTTATGTTAGCAAAATCCACTGGGCCTAAATCATTTTTAAAACGTGCCTTTCTAGTGTGCAGGACACAGCGAGGTAACTTGAGCAACTTAGGAAAAGTACAGTAGCCTTTCACAAGCGCCATTTCAAGACACCCCACTCTCACACGTACACGAGACTCAGCTGGTGCAGAGGCAGATTGACACATTTCAGGGACTTTCCACTGAAACACGTAAGTTCCGCTCGCACATGTATTTTTAGAAATGTACATGACAACCTGTCCTTCTTAGGAAAGAAAACAAGAAAACAAGATGTTCACTGTTCAGAGGCGTCCAAAACAAAATGTTCAGTACAGGTGTCCTTCCGGTGTCCTGGAACACTTGTGGTCAAACCGCCTGCACAGAATAAGGCGTAGGTCAGCGTCATCATAGAACCCGAGTTCCTCAATTTTGGGTATATCAGGCCCAAACGTCAAATCTAAAGCCAGAGCTCTGCTGATGCGACCTTTGCATGCAAGCTCTCCGGCTAGCCGATTGTCTGACTTGGGACTTCAAATCCTCTCTCTCAGGTGGTAGACTTCCTAAGCCAGATAATACTTTTGTCTTTTTAAATCTCTGTCCTTGCTCTGTATTTTCCATTCACACCCAATTCCTTGCATTTTTAGGTTTCCTTAAACTATTAGGCCCTGCTGGGATAGTCTCCATAGTTAAAGTGCTTCAAGGCACTAGACTTTATAAAGTGTTCTGCTTTCCCTAACTAATTTCAATTGTGCCTTTTAAAAGATCCCAGTCCTTTCTTGCACCTTGGATCTCTTTGGAATGTTAAAACTTGCATGGGTAATATTCTTCAGAAATGCACCTTTGTAGGCGCTATGGTTTCTTTGAATGTATTCTGAATGTGAACTTGCGTTTTGTTTTAACCCTGACAGATTAAAGTCAGACTTTCGAACATTTCATTGCTCAGGCTGATCAATTAATAAATGCGTTTTTCTGATGTACTTAAGACTTAACAAATAAAATGCCACTTTAAATGTGATCGTTGTCACCTCATATCATTGCTCCTTGTTCCTCAGTGAAGTGTGCGTCGGTGACCTGTGACCACGGCTCGTGACCACAGCAGGGTTGTTTGTAGGTTGTGACTCGTGACCACACCCCAGAGGGCTTTCCTTCCCCCTCAACAATATCAAAAGAATATATATGAATGGTTAAGAAATGCTTTTTAACTATTTATTTCATGCAATTATAAGTTTATACTTCTGGTCACATGACTTCTTCTATGATTACTGGGTAATTTCAAGGCCACCATTTTGAATAACTTTACTATACCAATACTTTGAAAAGACACAGTTTCGGTCAAAGCTGTCTTTTCTTCTTTCAAGGATCTTGTGGATATATATATATATATATACTAGCAGCCGGTCCCGATGTTGTCCGGGTATGAATTGCTGCCGGCCAGTAGTATATTGTTTTGTAGGATTTCGTTTAGATAGCATTTCTTATCTGTGACAGGCCTGTGAAACGCTCCCATTCACAGTGCACTGCTGATGCACTTAAGAGTGCGCGTTCAGTAGTGTGTGAACTCGAGTTTCCCTACTTTATTTTTTCTTGTAATATTATATAGTGCGAATCGACAACATGGCATGAGCACAATTTACATTACAGAAGAACACATTCATTTGTGGTAGGCACGGGGAGACAAAGCGATTTGCCTGGAATCACAGGATGTTGAGCTGATGCCGAGATTCGAACGTAGCTCCCCAGCTCTAAAGTTCGCAATTCTAGAACTTGTGGCGGGAGGTGTGTCTAAAAGTGTATGTCTGTGCTGGCCATCAATGAGAGAGACCTGTGCATTTTTCAAATGGGTGGTGGAAAAATATGAGTATGTTGCTGGAGATGTGGGCCGCCGTGCCACCAATGTTCTTACCGGGGGAGGGTAAACATCCATTATTCCACAACTTTCTTTCCGCATACCATCACTCCGCATACTTTCATTACAAAAGTACCATGACTCCGCAATGCCATTATAACGCATGGCATTACATTTTCTATGCTTTTACCATGCATGCATTTACAACCAAATTCGTTGTAAATGCATGAATGGTAAAAAAGCATGTTTTTTTTTAATGTTTGGATAAGGTAAGTATGGGTATAGGGGTATATGTTTTGGGGTACTGAGGTATATGTTTTGGGGTGTTTGGGTATTTTAAGGGTTCAGATATAGTTTTGGGTTATGGGGTACAGGGGTAGTTTTAGGGTTTAGGGCTAGGTTTGGGTTTTGGGGTATAGGGGTAATTTTAGGGTACAGGGTAGGTTTGGGTTTTGAAGTACAGGGGTATTTTTTTTTTTTTTTTTTTTTTTTTTTAAACCTTTATTTGTTGCGGACAACAGAGATACATGGCAGTAACAGCATTAGCAATCCAATACAGTATAATACTTGTGGTACATACACTCAAACTTCGTACATATGCATGGGCTGGCCTAGCGCGACATGTCTAAACAGCAATACATTCCCCAGTAGTCTGCAGGGTTAAGGCATCAGGAGACGGGTTCAGTATCCCCCAGTTCTCGAGTTATAGATAGCGGGACAGTTGCTATACCCTCTCGATCCCTTACAGAGCGCATAATGATGGGCGGGCATCCTCCTGCACACAGAGTGTAGCTGACTCATCCCCCGCCAGGCCATCGTCAGTTCCCCTATGAGTTCTAGCGTATTATGTATGCTGTGACCAGTGTGGGCCGTCCCTCCGCCCGTGTGTGCACGTTAAGAATGGGTAACCTGAGTGATGGCCATCATGAGGCGGTACTTGGTGTCTATCCCCGGACAGGCCGTCCCTACATGCGTCCAGCCGCGATTCCCAGTGTGTATGCAGAACCTCATCTCGACTACATTTTCGAGATATCGGAAGGGCCGTCGCCACTTGCGCAGTGTGTTGTAGTGTGTGATAGACATGGGTCACATAGTCCCTAGTTCCGTTCCTACAATGTACACCCCACACCCTCTTAAGCAAGGAAGCTTTGCTATAGACCGTTTGGAGCGCCGCGCTAGTATATGTGCATCAGGCACCATCCTATCGTTCAGGGACCAGTTGGCTGACCCTCATCTTCAGAGGCATCGCTGTGAGCTACCTGGGACAACAAGTACATCTGTAACGGAGACCAGATATCTCGAGGTCTACAGCGAGCAGGCATCAAGTCCGCATAGACGCTATGTTGGTCTTGACAATACGTGAGATCGTCCAACCACTCTTTAAACTTAGGTGCCCTGCCTCTACCCCACCTGCAAGCCACTCTCCTCTTGGCGAGGAGCAGCGCAATGTCTACAAACCGTCGCTCCGATTTGGGTATGTCTTTGGTATAACCCAAAAGCATCAATACCGGGTCTAGTGGAAGGGGGCCTGCAATCATGACTTGGAGCGCAGCATGCACCTGCGCCCAATATTCCTGTACCACTCTACACTCCCAGGCCAGATGAAGGAAACCCGCACCCTCCGAGTGGCACCTTGCGCACCTGTCATCTTCTGAGAGGCGAAAGCGTAGCTTCCTGACTGGCGTGTAATAATATCTTTGTAAAAACTTATAGTGAATAATTTTCAATCGACAGCTGGGTGAGATGTTAGCCGTGAGCGAGCAGCAATACAACCATTGCTCGTCAGTAAGTGCTGTAGATAGATCTAAGTTCCAGTCATTCCGCGCTTTAGGCACAACAGGTGGACGCTGCGCTCGGATGGTAGTATACAGTTTCGATACCAGATGCCTCCCATCAGACACTAATAACACATGCAGGGGTAGCACCGTCCCCGGTTCATCTGGGAAGTTGGGGAGTATGTCACGCATACCCTGACGAAGTCTGATATAGTAGAACATCTCCATCGGCGTCGGGGGACCTGCCCGAAATATCTGGTCCTTGGTGCGAAAGGTGCCATCTTGAAACAAGTCACCCCATGTGCTAATTTGGACGCGCCGGCACATAGACCGGAATCCATTCTCCAGTAACAGCGATAGCTTCGGGTGGTATGTAAGGGGCAGTGCAGGGGAATAGAGCATGGGAGCGCCAAGTAGTCTTGTCATCCTCCTCCAGGCATCCATAGTACAGGTAACCGTGGGGGCGGGCGTCTCAATATCACCAACCGCTCCCATGAGCATGCCACTGAGCGGAAGTGGATGTGTAATCCAATCCTCAGCTGCAACCTGTGGCATAAAGGGAGTGGGGCAAACCCAGTGGTAGGCGTGTTGCGCCTGAGCTCCGAGATAATACGCCTCAAGATCCGGCACATCGAATCCTCCCTTCTCATATGGTTGTGTCAATACAGCCCAACTTAGTACAGGGGTATTTATAGGGTTCAGGGCTAGGTTTGGGGTAAAGGGTATTTTTAGGGTTTAGGGATAGTTTTGGGGTACAGGGAATTTTTATAGGGTTAAGATGGGTTAGTGTTTAAGGGTGTTGGGGTATTTTAAGGAGTAAGGGTGGGTTATGATTATGGGGTGCAGGGGTATTTAAAGGGAGCAGGATGGGATTACTACACAATATGAGACATGACATGAAGGGCGGAACGTACCACACGCCCCCAGCGTTTGTCACACCCCCAGCACACGCCCACAGCACAAGGCAGACACACCCACAAGGGACTACTTTGCTGGCACGGTTCTTTTACCTTTTAAATGTATATGGTGGGCGTCTGCTTAGCCTATGTCCTTCTGCTGCAACTGCCCTTTCCAACGCTGTACTGGGTGTTGTGATTGGTGCTGTGGATCCTGAGATTACCCGCCTCAAAGGTTTGGTCTCTCTCTTTATTATATTAGTATAGAAGATATATATGTGTGTGTGCGTGTGTATGTGTGTGTGTTTGTGTGTGTGTGTCAATGTGCATGTGTGTGCATACATGTGTGTATTCTGGGTAGTTGTATTTAGGATCGTGTTTCCAAAGAAATGCATTTTTTGTATTGCTCATAACTTTTCCACCGTTTGATGAATCTCCACAAAGTTTTCCAAAACAGTGTTGCTTTTTGACAAGCGTGCGCATGGAAAGTTTCATGGAGCTCCGTCGAGTGTGCCGAGAATAAAATGGAGGTCCCAAAACTTTTTTTCCCCATTCATCTTTCCTTAGGAACTTCAGACACAACTACAGCCTAAATCACTGAACGGATTTACACCAGATGTGGCAGAAAGCTAGATCTAGGTCCACAAAGAGTGTTTTTTGTAATTTGGTGTATATCAATTCAAAAAAGTAGTTTTTGAGCAATTAATGCTCAAAAACTTTGTATATCTAGGGATGCAGACCCTCTGCGGATCCTGAGAGATCTCAAGTTGAGATCTGTTTGGCTCCCACCACCTCAAACAGGAAGTGGTAGGACCCATCTTAGGACATGGCAACAGTAAAAAAAATGTGGGCTGCCTTGCTTGTTTTTCAAAAGCCCTTGGGGTAGGCCAGGGGCCTACGGGAACAGCTATATCTGGGGGGGAGAGGGAGCAAGTGGCACCCCTTCCTAGGCTGAATTTGGCCCGGAGGACTCCATCTCCCGGGTTCTGGTGTGTCCCCCTCCCAGGGTCAATGTCTGCCCCGGGAATCCATCCCTAAGGCTCAGTGCATTTTTTCAAGGGAGGGAGGAATGCGGACCCTCTCACCGGGCAATTTGCAGCCTCAGGGACCCCATCCCCCTAGACCCAGCAAGTTTTGGAGTGGGAGGGGCGTATGTGCCCCCCCCCCCCCCTTCCCTGGCTGTTTATGGCCCTGGGGAACACAGGGCCTGGCCTATTAAGAGGAGAGGGGCTGTATGGCTCGCCTCTCCGATCCTCTAAAGAAGGGGCTTAGCTTGCTCAGTATGTCTGAGGTGGTGTGAGGTTCAGATTCCCAAGAATCATGCTGGGACAGCTTGATAAAACACATCATATGAGAAGCACAACATGAGTGGGGCTTGAGTGGCAGATTGTTAGGGGTGCTTAAAATGCAATATTTTTCAAACGAATCAACATTTTGGCCTTTAAAACATAGGCAAGAGAGAGTGTGTATTTTGTCAGGGTGGCTGAAATCCAAAAGAAACTTCACATTAACTGATTGAAAGCATTTGTAGCCAACTATTTACCGCAGAATGCATGTTTTAGGGGTGTTGTAACACCCCAAACACCCCCCCTGGAGCTAAGCCCCTGCTCTACAGGCCCAGGGAGCCCAATCCCCCCAGGCCAGCTCAGATGCAATCTCCTTGGGAGCCACCCCTGGGACATAGAAGTTCCCCTGCCCACAGATGCGCGGGTAGGGGAACCTGGGTTTACTCCCGCTAGGTGGGAGCATTTTATAAACTGCATCCAAGTGGGAGCAAACACCAAGCCTGCTTCCAGTGGGTGGGATCTTAAAAAATGCTTCCCTTTCCTTTCCTTCCTTGGTTTTCTTTTTCTCTGTTTTCCTTTTTTCCACTTTCTTCCTTTTCATGGTATTTTGATTGTTGTATTGTTTGATTTGTATTTTCAATAAAACAGATTTGACACAAAAAATGCTTCCGCCTGATGGGAGAAGACTTTCACCTGTTACCCTGCTTCACTGAAGCAGGTAGGGAATCATGGAAATATTGCTGACACCTGCTGATTACCACGGTACGCGGGGAGCCGACGGGGGCCTTGGAAGCCTGAGGGCTCCCCCCTGATGTTTCCCACGACCTTGTGGTGGGTGCTCTGGGTGGGTGGTATAAAAGGGGGTGGTGATGGATGGAGCATATGAACCAATCAAACACACTCACCCAGTCAAAAGATCTGGGTTTAATCCATCACCGTTCTTTAGCCCACTCTGCCACCCCAGGTCAGACATGGCTATATGCAAATCAGTCTGACCCTGTGCCTCATGGGAACAGTGCAGCCCGAACTGCCAAGCCATGTCTTCCCTGGACTGGAAACAAGCTTCCGAGGACCGGTTTCTGGCATTCCAGCCGTCTTCAGCCCGGCTTGCTTGAATCCAGTGGCAAAGTGAGCAAGGGACTCACGTCTGAGCATACCCTGCCACAGTTATGGCGTCCAAAAGCGGTACAAAAGGAGGTGGTGATGGACGGAGCATCTGAATCAATCAAACACTCACACCCAGTCAAAAGATCACAAGGGCACCCACCTTTAAAGGGTTAGGAACTTGAAAGATGGGGTCTGCCGAACAATAATCGGCCTGGGAGGGGGGGCGCATTCATGGCGGGGGCTGGCCACAGGACTTGGCCAGCTGCTAGGCCCTGTGTTCAAACCTCCAATAGGCTGCCAAACCCATAAGGCACACAGCCTTTGGTGTGTGTGGAGTAGGGTTGGCCTTCGGGCCCTGGGGACTCCATCCCCCAGGGTCTAAACATATATATGAAGGAGAGTAGGCATACAGCCCCCCTCACCATGCCTTAATTGGCCTCGGGATCCCATCTCCGGAGCTAGGTCTAATGAAAAGAAGAGCTGGACCACGTGGTCCCCGTCCCCGAGCCTTAAAAGGCCCTTCAGGCCTCATTCCCAGGGGGTAAAATCTACAGGGGATAGGGCATGCAGCCCCCCTCACCATGCCTTAATTGGCCTCGGGATCCCATCTCTGGAGCTAGGTCTAATGAAAAGAAGAGCTGGACCACGTGGTCCCCACCCCCTAGCCTTAAAAGGCCCTTCAGTCCTCATTCCCAGGGGGTAAAATCTACAGGGGATAGGGCATGAGCCCCCCTACCCAAGCCTTTATAGGCCCTGGGGGTCCCATCCACAGGGGCAAAATACAATAAATAAGGGAGGGGGCCGCACAGCCCCCACCCAAGCCTTATTAGGCCCTGAGAACCCTATCTCCCAAGCCCATGCATTTTTTTAAAAAGGGGAGCGGGACACACGCTGTTGAACAGAATTACACCAAATTTGGAAGCAAGTTAGATCTTGGTCAGCAGATTGTGGTTTTCGTGATTTGGTGTAAGTCCATTCAGTAGTTTCGGAGAAATTAATGATCAACAATATTTGCATGTCTGGACGGTTGAATTTGAGGGACTCTTGCGATATCCTCAAACACAGTTAAAAAAAACAGCAATCTGATTCCCTTGCCCCAATTCTCTCCCATGAAAGCAAAACTATTGTGAGAGCCAGTGCTCTGATTTGCTGCCTGCAACATAGAAAAAATGTTGCATGCAATTACAATACTCTGCCAAACTGACTTCGCAAATGCCGAAATTCACAGGATTTCGGCGTTTGCGATTGCAATTTGGCCTAATAGCATGTATCAAGGAAATCTGCTTGCAAAATAAGGAATCACAAAATTTGCGATTCCATATTTTGCGATTGCATTTAAGGAAATGCAAATTTTGCGATTCCTTAAATGCAATGTAAGAAGCCAAAAAAATCGCAAATTGGCCTTAAGGAATCGCAAATTAGCACCAATTTCTAGTTGGTGGTAAGTTGCGAATTACTTGAAAAATTCATATTTTTGCTTTTTTCAAAGTGCCATGTGACGCACATACATGCCCTTAGGGGCTGAAGAGGATTTTGTGACTCAGGTTAAGAAAAGTCAGGCCTCAGTAGACATGCCAACTCTAGTGGGCTCACATGAGACCTCCACAACGGAAGGATATGTTTGTGTACAAGGGGGAGTGGTGTTACCCTCTAGTGAGTTACAGGAACAGGTCATGAAGTGGTATCATACTCATCCCGTGGCAGGTCATCCAGGGATCAAGAAGACAACTAAAGCTGTGCGTGACCGTTTTTGGTGGCCTACTATGCTTAAAGACATAGAATCCTTTGTTAAGACATGTGTTGTATGTGCTCAAACCAAGGTATCTCACCTAATTCCAGTGGGCTTACTCATGCCATTAGCTTCCCCACCTGGCCCTTGGCATACAATGTCTCTTGATTTTATAGCGGAGTTACTGCTCACTAAGATGAAGAACAATACCTTGTTAGTAGTAGTAGGCTTATTCACGAAAATGGCTCATTTCGTGCCTTTGAGGGGGTGCCCACAGCTGTTGAATTGGCATCTGTATTCATGCAACAGATAGTCCGACTCCATGGTTTCCCTTCTGTCCTGGTTTCTGATAGAGGTGCCCAATTTGTATCACGTTTCTGGAAGTGTTTATGTTCTTTACTCCAGATAGATGTCCGATTATCCTCTAGTCACCACCCGCAGTCAGATGGACAGACGGAGAGGGTTAACCAGTGTTTTGAACAATACATACGGAATCAGGTGTTGCAATCCCTAATGGACTGGGACGAGCTAGTATGGTTAGCTGAGATCTCATACAACAATAGTCCACACTCCTCTATCAATACCACTCCATTCTTTTGTTCTTATGGTTACAACCCTAAGTTGTTGCCCTCCGGAATCTCTACAGATAGTCCGACCCCTGCAGCAACTGATAGGGTAGAGAGACTACAACAGGTACATAAAAATGCATTAGACAGTCTCGAAATGGCAAAAGTGAGATACACGGAGGGGCGAATTTACACAGGAGGTTAGAACCTATTTACACACCGGGAGATGAAGTGTGGCTCTCCACGAAGTACGTAGCTCTAGGTGGTCCACGCAAGTTCAACCCCAAATATATAGGCCCCTATAAGGTGGTAAAGATGATCAATCCTGTGGCCATGAAATTGGAACTTCCCCCTTCATTTAAGATCCACCCGGTATTCCATGTTTCATTGTTAAAGCCGGTTGAACCGGGAACTAGACTGCCTAAGAAACCTGCTCCTATAACCATTCAGGACTCTGAAGAGTATGAGGTCGAGGCCATACTAGATTCCCGTAGAGTGGGGAAGAGCCTTCAGTACTTGATTCATTGGAAGGGTTATGGAGTTGAAGAACGCACATGGGAACCTGCTTCTAACATTCATGCACCTCGACTGATACGTGTGTATCATCAGAAATATCCTGACAAGCCCAAACCCGGAGGGGTGCGTTGTGGGGGGAGTGTGCTGTCATGCCCCGACTTCCCTACGACACTGTACCTTTAATTTTATCCACTATTTAAGACGCCAAGAACACACAGAACGATGCTTTATGTTCTTGCATCTAGCTCCTTCCGTTTTGGGTTCCGTCCCGTTTCTGCATTGCCTGACTTCCGGTTTTTGATCTGGTTCCGTTTTCGCTTCTGGAGCGTTTCCTGTCCGCTCGTCAAGGTTTTGTGGGCTCGGCTTCCTTCACTCCTCCAGCGGACTTAGTGATTTGGGACTTCTCTCCTCCTGACGTTTATATGTGCAGTGATTACAGCGTTTACTGTAATCGTTTAAAATTCCCCCTTCCTCGAGCCCCGCCCGGCGGCCGGGTTCTTCTCCGCCATCCGGCTGGGTTCAGCCTCCGTTCTCCTTCTCATACTTAGGTGCTCCGCCCGGCGGCTGGGTTTGTTCTTCGCCGTCCGGCTGGGCTCCTTTACAGTTCCTTTTAGATAGTAAGGTTCCTTTCTTCCTCCTCCAAGTTCCTCCTGGTGTCTTGCTATTTTTTGGTCATTTCATCCCCCACTTGTGGCTGGTTTCTCCGGTGCACGTCTTCAACTCACCCATTCCTTGGCCAACTACATATGTATTCTGGGGTTCTTACGTGGACCTGAGTGTGGTGCATATTACAGGGGTAACAGCGCTGTGCGCTGCCTTAAGATATATATATTTATTTTGTGCTTATTGTAGAAGACCTGAGTGTATGTCCTGTTTCACAGATATTAATGCAAGATTCATGGTGTTGGCTCCAGCTCATTATCAAATCTAGAGGAAGATTGGAGGATCTACTAGTATCCTCCTAGAACATACAAAGTGAGAGTTTACACTTTAGATACTAGACATTCCCCAGAGCAGAGTTAGAAGGTGTTATTTACTATTGTTTTTTTGTCATCTTTGAAATAGCTCAAGACGAACACCTTATTATATCCTACTTACCAGTTCTACAGTACAAGCAAGCAAATGTGGTATGTAGTGGTCATATGTGCCTCATAGACATTGTATATAGTTATATTGTGGCTAACAAAGATAGACTGTATGCTTATCTTCCTTTCCAGCCTACCAGTTGCCAAGTATCCACTCGGAGTTGCCACTCATCTACTCTGAAGACCGCCATCAAGCTCTATTATTTCTCCCCCAACCTTTCCTTGTTTTGTCTCCCTGTTTTCCCCTGGCGAGCCTTTCGATGCTCTAGTGTTTGATAGAGTCGGAAGGCCGTAGGGGAAGGCTGAGGATTACTCTTCGGATTCCTGACGCTCCTGTGGAACCTGCTTGGAAATCATTACACTCAGCTTCGTGATGTGCTGCCGAGTTTTTTCCCCGCTCGCGATCGCAAACTGTAAGTTCGCGATCGCGAACAGTAAATTTGAGAGCAGGAGCTGCCGCTCGGGTAGAAATTCTACCTGAGCGGTAGGAATACCACCACAAACTGCAGTTCTTCTCACTGCACTCAGCCATTCTCTGAACTTCGCAGAGTTTTTTTGTAACTTTGTGGAGCTCTGCGTAGCAAAACTCTGCGAACTACGCCCAGGCCTACTAAAAATATATATATTTATGCTTCTTAGTCTTTCTTTTAACATTTTTCTGTTGACAAAATGCAAAAATTAAAATTATGTTAAAAGAAAAGCCCACAGACATGTTTTTTTCCTTAAAACTTTAATAAATATTTTCATAATAATCACTATTTTTAAACATTGGACTGCATGAACTACTGAAATATACATTGTATTAAAAATATTGGTCATATTTGGAAAAAGGATTATAATAGGCTCATTTTTTATATTTTTGCGATGTGACTCTTGACAGAGTCATTAAGTCCAACTTAGTGCAGCCAGGATCAGGGAGACCAATCCCTTTCTTTCGATGACCACGTCAGGATCACTGCTGGACGTTGTTTTGGACTCATTAAGTCTTTAAAAAAATTCTTTGATCTCCTCCCCATTGCAGCCCGAAAATCAGTCGCGGTAGCTTTAATACTCTCCCGACTTGACTACTGTAATGGTTTAATGGCGGGAGTGAAAAAGTCCACCCTAAAAAAGCTGCAGAGCATACAACATGCAGCTGCTAGATTGGTGCTGGGACTTCCCAGAAGGTCATCAGCTTCAACGGCGCTGAATACTCTCCACTGGCTACCATTACACAAAAGGATTCTTTTTAAACTCCTCCTTACTGTTTTCAAAACTATGAAAAACTCAAGGCCCCATTATTTTGCAAAGCGCTTCATACATTACAACCCCTCGCGATGTCTGAGATCCTCTGGTACAAATCTTATTACCATTCCAAGATTTAAGTACAAAACTAGGGGTGGGAAAACCTTTACTGTCCTGGCAGCTAGGGCATGGAATAATCTACCTGTCAATCTTAGATTAACTGACAAGGAGAGCATTTTTAGAAAACTCCTAAAGACATGGGTCTACCAACAATCAGACACCTCTGTATTGGCTGCTATCTAGTTTTAGTTTCCTCACCACGTACCATCTCTCACGTACTCGCTGCTTGCTAACTTAGCGCCAAGATGCTCCTTCCGGAGCGTATGTCTGCGCTCTACAAATACCCATAAATATCAAATATCAAAAAAATATCAAACCGCATGTTAGGAATGCCAGAAGCTGAGTGTGGCGTAGGGTTGCCTGCTCTCAAGGGGTTGGACGCAGGTCCTGACGGCAGGCCAGGCCCTACGCCGACCCCTATCTGCACACGGCCAAAGATGGGACAGTGGCTGCACGCTGGAAGCCGGACTCAGTGCCTGGTCAAAGGCCGGGCCCTACGCCAACCCCTATCTGTACACGGCCAAAGATGGGACAGTGGCTGCACGCTGGAAGCCGGACTCAGTGCCTGGTCAAAGGCCGGGCCCTGCAGCCAACCCCAAGCTGCACAAGGCGAAAGGGGTTGCTCGCGGTGAGGAGTTGGCCACACAACGTTGCTGCGTGGGGTTGGCTTGAAGTATGGTGATAAAATATTACTTCCCATTTTTTTTTAAACTAGAAATTCACTGAAAAATGAAAAAAAACAATGGTTAAAGTGACGTTATCGTTGGGTGACTCCCCGCTGCAAGGCTTTTTCAAAGGTTTTTATATTTGTGAAAATAAACCTTAAATACCATCCTTTGCGATAAAGCTTGCATTCTTTATGTAATATGACTGTCACTCCAATGATATCCAGGTTTCTGCACAATCCTAACAAATGATGCAAAATTGCATTCTTCAAAAGACGTCTATTAAAAGGTGTGAAAAGAAGGGTCCGTCTGTTTCTGTGCATTTAGGAGGAGTGAAGGAGTTACACTCACATGATCATTTCAAACAGGTGGAGCTCAAAACAGACTGTGGCAATTTCACCCTGAGGTCTGTAACAGATGGCCAGTTTCTCATGTCTTCAAGATTTAGACCTCCCTGCACCAGGCAGGTCAAGAGAGCATCGAACAATATGGAAACTGAGAAACAGCACAGCATCTAAGGCCCTTCACTAAGAACAGGAAGGAGTCTGTTTTGAAAAACGTCTCCTTCGCATAATCCTCAAAAGACACAATAATGATGAAAATAAATACATAAGAGATGTATCTGCTCACAGTCTTCTTTTTTGTTTTGCTTGAGAAAGTCTGATTTCTCTAGACGTGAGTCTAGTTGGAGCCAGGAGACAGGCCGCCCTCACGTTTACTTTGGATTGGCTCAGGGAACGCTTCTGTTTGAAAGAGTGTCTGTAGTGCAGGCATTGGGACATATTAAGGAAAGCACCCCAGGGGCCTTATTTATGAAAGACTTGCGCCGCCGGTGCGTCACTTTTAAAATGGGAAAAAGTGACGCACTCGTGGCGCAAGGCCTTCATAAATAAGGCCCCAGGTGCGCAACAGGCGTGTGTGCCTGCTTTATGCAACCCTGCTGCACTTTGGTATTACAGAAGGGGCCACAGATGCTTGCAATCACCCTTCTATAATGCAGATGGCACGGCACACAGGTAGGAATGCCGCTGTCCTTACAAGCGTTCCCTCGTTTGCACGGTGCAACGCTCTCATGCAAATGAAGGAAACACTTTGCCTCGGTGTCCGTGCCGTGGTATGGACACAGGTGCAAGAGCAAACAGGCTGTCAGAAGGCACAGTGACTGCACCACAAATAGTCACTCACTGCACCCACCTGCAGGGGGCTCTCTGCCCTTGGGAAAGTGCAGCCTGGTTGCTGCCTGCACTGTGATTGGTAGACCGACTGCTTCAGCTGGTCCGTATTTAACTAATGCGATGCCATGGGGGCAGCGTGACTTCCCAGCTGTCCGAGGGGCAACATAATATTATTATTATCAGTGTACCCTGTCCGGGCCCAAGCAGCCGCATAGGCTTCAGACATTATGCACATAGCCATGATCTGCAAAGCAGTTCTTAGTGAATAGAGCGCATTCGCAAACCAGGCTGTGTCGCTGATATGAAAATGGCCCCTGTCATTTGCAACACAATGAAACAGCGGAATCTGAATTTGCAAGAATTAAATAGAAGCATAACCTGTATAGCGCACAATCTGCCATTAGCCTGCATCGAGGCACCTGCAGTAGTCCTAAGTAGGCCTTTTCAAACATTTCCTGTCATCATCTCAATTGTCGCATGCAGCACCTCTATTTCAATTCCTGAATCTAGGCACAGCTCCCACAATGAACCTCTGTCCTGGCCAGCCTGTATGGCCAAGCAAAGCTCAAGCCTGGCTGGGGCTGAATATCTGGTGCTAGCCCAGCTCTTGGTCTGTGAGGTCTGGGGGGCTAACACAGGTTAATTGATATTAATTAATTAATTGAAAATTAAATATGGAATTTGTGTAATTCATTTTAGGTGGGAGTTGTGGGGTTTATATGAGTAAAGGGTGGGAAGTAATTTATGTTTAATTAATTTAAAACTAGTTGATCACTAATATTAATTAATTTATATTTAATTAGGGTATTTGTTTATATTTTTTGTTGGGGGTTTTATTGTTATAAGGTGCAGTGTGGGGAGTAAATTAATTTTCCTTACTTTATATTTAATTGTTAAATTCTAATAGAGTTTTTTAATTGAAAATAGGTTTTAATTGTGTAATTATTTCTTTACAGTTTAGTTTTAGATGTAGGTTGTGGGAATTATAGGGGTAAAGTGTGGGAAGTTAAATATTTTTTACGAGTTTAAATGTGTGTTTAATTAATACAATTTCTTTAATTGATAATTAATTATGTTAATTAAGGAAGTACATTTTCTTTACATTTAAATGTGGGTTGTGAATTGTGTGGAGTTATAGAGTAGAAAATAAAAAAAGTTAATTTATGTAATAATTAATGTTTTTGTTTCTAAATAATTTGTAATTAAAAATGTTTATTAGTTTGGAAATTATTTTTTATTTTATTGAATATACAATTTGTATTTGTCATATGTATTTAACATTATGGGGCCGATTCCGATCTTGCTCGGAAGGGCACCGAACGCGATCCGGATGGAAAAAGTATGAGCTGTACGTGTGTTTTCTGCCCGACTCGTACAGCTGTACGAGCGAGCAAGTACGATGCGAGCAAAGTGAAATTCACCGACTGAGTCGTTTCCGGGTCTGAACTGCTCCGTACGTCTCGTCAGTAAGTAAACTGTGCCGTGCAATGGATGCGATTTATAACCGAACCAGTACGATGCACGTGTCGGACAGCCAGTGCGAGCCAATGTTTCTGGCTCACAAAATGTCCGGGAAGTTGTCTTTGGGGGCCCGCGTAGGACCCCCTGTAAGCCGCAGCCTTATGACTCAGACACAGGGGGAGACCCAAGGGTCTCCCCAACACAGGCATGTACGGTTCCGATGGCACCGATGCGTACCCACTGTATGGGGCGCCCTTGTGCGAGATGTACCAATTCAGTCAATGGGAGCATATGTACGCGTCGTTCGACCGGCTCCCATTGACTTCTATGGGAGTCCGACTGAACCGAGTCTGGCAGCATGCGGCTGCATCGTACTCGCTCGGCCGGACTGTCGGAAAACACTCTGGATCCGGCTTGGTCGGAGAGCTTTCAGACCCAGATCAGAACCGGCCCCTATATGTTTATATATATTTGTAGTGTTAAAATGTTGTTTGTTTTTAATTTCGAACTGACTGGAATGAGAATATTTATTGTTACTCTTCTCTAATCCAACACTTTCCCTATTGTTGCCCTCACTGGAGTGGGAATAGTAATTTTTACCCCTCTGCTATTCAACACTTTCCCTACTTTTACAATTATTGGAGTGGGATGGCACATTTTATCCCGCCTCTATCCAACACTTTCCCCACTGTTGCACTCACTGGAGTGGGAATATACATTTTTACCCCTCCGCTATCCAACACTTTCCCTACATTTGCTCTCACTGAAGTGGGAATATTAATTTTTCCCCCTCTGCTATCGAACACTTTCCCTACTGTTGCACTAACTGGAGTGGGAAATTTAAGTTTGACGATCCTTAAATAGGTTAATGTTTTAATTTATAATAGAATTTTTTTATTGAATTTTATGTTATTGGCACACACACACACATATATATATATATATATATACATATATATTGAAGAAGGCAGTCGCCGAGACGCATCTTGTTTGGGTGACTTTCCAATAAATTTGGGTTGAATAATCTCCTGTGAGTGCTTGTACTTTGTGTATGAAGAAGCAGGCATATATATATATTTATTCCATCAGGTGACAGCCTAGGATAGGATACTAATCTATGATGACAAACCAAATCTAACCAATTTTATAAAATAACAAACTACATTATGCAAGATTGTTATAATCAATTTCACTTAGAAAAATAATAATGTTTTACATTTTGTTTTAACAAATCAATTGTTTTAGCATTTTTAAAACAATTTTATGAACCGTGGTTTAGAAATACCAATAATTGATTTATATTTCCATGTGTATATGTTTTTCGCTGTTAAGGTATTTAATATGTAATATTTATTAACATATATTTATTTGTATTTATGGGATTATTAGATACAAATGGATAAAATAGCACTTGGTCAAATTCAAGGAGACCCTGAATGCCAAAATATCACAAAAATGTTTTATAAGAAAATTGTCAAGTAGTAAAATAACAGGGTTTGCCATTGAGAATATGTCTTCAGTGTCTATAATGTGGGAACCATAACTTTCACTAACATGCACTGTCACTTTAAAAGGGGTAAAATGCTAGTTGTCATGTGATCAAGGTCCAGGAGGACCGAAACGCTTCATGGGCGACTGAAAATAAACTAAAGATTGAGCATTGAAACATCGTCCATGCCTGCTTACTGTATCAGGAATGGTGAGCGGTGTTAAGCAATGTATTCGAAAATATATATCGTGCGGCCATTTTCCACCCGCCAGATTGTGATGGTGGGCGGTGTGCTAGAGGGCAGAAAGCCCAACCGCAATGGGTCTGACAGTGGCAATCGTTCCGATTGCTTGTTGGGCCGCCCGCATCCCTAGAATGTTGGCAGTGCCCAGCAGGCAAGACCAGCCTGATTAGGATGCAGTATCCCCGCCAGCCTTTCCATGACAGTTCAACTGCCATGGAAAGGCTGGCGGGGATGGAGTTTGGGTGCCCGTAGCAGGCCCCTTCGACCCCGGGCACCTGGAACTTCCATTTCCCTGCACCATGTGGCACGTAGTGCAGGGAAATGTACGAGGTGCATTTTGAACCCTGCTGCGGGTGCTGCAGCTAGCTGCACTCGCCACAATGTTAAATATTGCAGATGCGACCACCGTGGTGGCAGTCTCATCTTAATTCCATGTGTGGGACTGCCGACTCATAGGCAGGGGGTTCCCATCCCTTACACGATGGTGGCCCGACTGAAGTCTGTCCGTCATCATGATGAGCCCCTTTGTCTCGTAGTGGAGGCTTGTAACACGAGAGCAGGCTCTGTGGGAACTCCTATTGCACTCCCTTCTTGTAATCTTAGTTTTACACTTTTATTCTAGAGGTACCTCTTGCGTCAGATGGATTTAACCATACAGGAAATACATAACATGTTCACAAGGACCTTTTAAAGTATGTAAAGTAGTACTCCTGTAGGGTTTTACGCACTCATTTGTGCCATTTGTGTACTGCTCCAAAACCTTTACAACAGGAATAAAATGTAATAGTTCAGGGGATATTCATGTCCATTTAGTACAAATAGAAGGTACGTTCCATCTTGGCTCTTATACTACTAGGGAGTTGGACGTTTCCAGGCAGATTCATGAACTAAAGTCTCTACAGCGAGAGACAGGCACATGCATCATCCATTTTTGCCAGCGCATACGGTGCGATTCGCAATTTGAGAATTCGCAAATAATTGCGATTTTTCAAATTGCATTTAAGGAATCGCAATAGGACACCCTTGCACCCTTTAAATTGCATGCGCAATTTGCGAGTACCTATTGGTAGTCGCAACTTGCGCATGCAATCTCCCATTCATTCCTATTGGCCAAGGGCAATTTGCGAGTCGCAATTAAGGAATGTTTAGGAATCGCTATTTTAATAACGATTCCTACATGCATAGGCTTTTAAGAGTCCTTAATTGTGATTCCTTAATAATCGCAATTAAGGACCCGCAAAAGCTTTTCTTGATGCAGGTGCCTGAAAGTCCCTTTTTTATGGTCAGGCGTGTTTTAATGCCCTTCGGTTGTTACACTCTTCATCGCCCACTCACGAGCTGGAGTTCCATCTCACCTATGTAGATAGCATCCAGTATAGGTTTGACCTGACTAGGTTACGTCTGGGTCCTTACAAGTCCTTTTAGCTGGTGGTTTATTAATCCTCTGGCCTGCCCTGGCGTTAGTCGCTCGCGTGAAAGCACATTGCATTTGATGCTTTTCTGGTCTCTTTATCAACCTTTGAGAACCCTTTCATTTTTAATCCCCTCTAATGTCTACTCCATTGTAGGGATTTTTGTACTTAGCGCAGTTAGGTGCAGCTGGGTTTTGTTGTGCTGTGATTACTTTCATTAGGGGGTCACGCATTATCAGAAAAAGATATTCCTAACCAGCTTGTGCTCTGTATTTGTCAAGACCATCAATTTTGTATTTTATAGTTTTTATTTAGATAATGTGAGTTTTTTATCTTTTTTATGTGAATGTTTTTATCACTCAGAACTGTTTGTAATGATTGCTTGGAAATGTTATTCATTATGGATGAATTGCCGAATAAGGTTTATTGCTGACTGACTGAGTTCTGGGTCCAAGATATAGATATATGCAGCAGTTTCACAACTGCACGAGGCGCCGGCTGCAGCTGGGGGGCCCGATGAGCGAAGAGTTCATTTCGTTTTATGGTTGTCACAGCTGAGCTCTAAATGGAAGACACAAATGTGTATTTTCATCCTTGCATTTAAAAATATTTCACTATTTGTATATCTACTGACATCAGTTCAGCAAACCGCCAAAGCAGCAGAAGTGACTCCTCGCGCCCTCTCACCCTACGATGACGTCATATGATGGACACATTGAGCGGCTCTCGGCCCCACTGTCGCCTCGTGTCTGCTCATGAGGGCCTCGAGACGGTACAGGTGCATGAACCCTGTTTACTTCCTGTTTCTGTGTGATCCCTGATGAAGGCAGTGCCAGGGTACGTGGGCAGGGCAGGGATAACAATTGTTCCCCAGGCGACCCCTAATTGACGACCATGTGTATAGCAGTGAAACTACAGTTCAGGAAAATGTGTCTTATTTCTGTTTTTTAAAAGACCTTGGGGGAGATTTACAAGAAACTGATGCATCTGTATAGATGTGTCAGTTTCCCGGCGCCAACCTGCGATACCGCTGCGCCACCATGGATAAGCTGTATTTACAATACACGCGCCATGGCATAAGGATTGACATATGCGTCAGAAATTCTGATGCATCTGTTGGTCCAAAAGTCATGCACTGCTGAAGATGTGTTGAAAGCACGGCGCAACTCCAGCAACGCATGTGGAGTCCTATACTCATTGTACTGCTTCACTCCTTACTCCTGCTTCAAGCAGACGTAAGGTTTTGACGCAGAGGCATCCAAGAAGTGGCGCAGTGAAATCTTGTAGATTTCACTGCGTCACTTCTTCGAGGGTTTCCTGCGTGGGAATGCCCACCCTGCATATATTATACCTGATGCAGATATAATGTGACGCAGGGCTTTACAAGTTGACGCATCTGCCTAGATGCGTCACGTTGTCAATTGGCCGCATTGTTTACGGTACCACTGCATCAAAAAAATGATGCAACGGCGGCGCAAAGTGTTGCAAGGGGCTTGTAAATCTGCCCCCTTGTCTTGACCTTTATTAGGACCCCCTTTAACAGTGGTGTAACAAAACTTGAAGGGACCACCCCCTGCAAGGTACACAGAGGGCCCCCACCTCCGACTCAAACAGGATCTCTCATCCAGGGTACTCTGCAGAGGGGCCCACTGCAGCTCACCCCTCCCCCCCACGTACCGCTGCGGCTGCCTATGTTACACCACTGACACCCTACAGTAACGTGAGTCCCTCTAAAATTAGCCACGGTTGATTGGTGGGGCTTTTCAGGACACGGGACAATAATGTAATCGGTTGCTGGGATTGTGACCTGTGAACTGCGGGAGTCGGGTGGTATGTTTGGTACTTCCCCGGATTGTTTGTGTATTTTGCTGCCCTTTCTTTTGAATTTGATTCCGGGGGGTCGCATCTCGTGGGGGGAGGGGAGTCCGGGAGCGTGTGTTTGTGTTTCTCCTCCTCCGCTGCTTCCTTCTTTTAGGGATGCTTCCGGGCGACAGGCACGCTGCTAGTGGGTTAGGCCGTAGCCATTGCAGGGGTGCAGGGTGGTGGGGGGGGTTTGTTATTTTGCCTTTGTTTTGTTCTATGGCCCCTCTTTTCTTCTCTTCTCTTTTTCGGGTATTCCTCTGGGCGACAGGCGCGCTGCTAGTGGGGTAGGCCGTAGCCATTGCGGGGCAGCAGGGTGGGGGGTGTGAGGGGGCTTTGTTATTTTGCCTTTGTTGTGTTCTATGGCCCCTTTTCTTTTTCTTTTTCTTTTCTCGCAGGGTCCGGTCGCGATAACTTTCGGTTTCATCCTGATGTATATGAGTGGGCGGGGTATGGAGTGGGTGGCTGTGATGATAGATAGGTAGCTTAGTTCTTTACCTTTAGTGACCTTACTGGCGCTTGCGTTTCTACTGTTGGCCTATTTTGATCCACGACTGCTTTTACCACCTACCCGCATATTTTATACTTCCGAATGTGTAGCTCCGGCTATCCTGTATCTTCTTCTTTATCTCGTTCTGGGGGGGGGGGATTAAATATAAAATGAAACCTTACTCATATCCTTGATTCGAAATGTTTCCGATATATCGTCTGTTCTTTACCGCTGCCGGACCCATGGGTTGTCAGCTGTGTGATTGGCATTACTGAACCATGTTACATGCATGTGGTACCGGTCCTGCCGCTGCAGGGTTACTTTTGTATCTTGTGTTGAACGATATAATAAAGGTTTTCAAAAAATAAAAAAAATAAAAAAGATTGAGCACTGAAACGTCGTCCATGCCTGCTTACTGTATCAGGAATGGTGAACGGCTTTAAGCAGTGTATTCGAATATATATCGTGCAGCCATTTTCCACCCGCCAGATTGTGATGATGGGCGGTGTGCTAGAGGGCAGAAAGCCCAACCGCCATGGGTCTGACAGTGTCAATCGTTCCGATTGCTTGTTGGGCCGCCCGCATCCCTAGAATGTTGGCGGTGCCCAGCAGGCAACACCAGCCTGATTAGGATGCAGTATCCCCGCCAGCCTTTCCATGACAGTTCAACTGCCATGGAAAGCCTGGCGGGGATGGAGTTTGGGTGCCCGTAGCAGGCCGCCTTTGACCCCGGGCACCTTCAACTTCCATTTCCCTGCACCACGTGGCACGTAGTGCAGGGAAAGGTACGAGGTGCATTTTGAACACTGCGGCGGGTGCTGCAGCTAGCTGCACACGCCGCAATGTTAAATATTGCAGATGCGACCACCGTGATGGCAGTCTCATCTTAATTCCATGAGTGGGACTGCCGTCTCATAGGCGGGCGGTCCCGATCCCAGACACGATGGTGGCCCGACTGAAGTCTGTCCGTCATCACGATGAGCCCCTTTGTCTCGTAGTGGAGGCTAGTAACACGAGAGCAGGTTCTGTGAGAACTCCTAGTGCACTCCCTTCTTGTAATCTTAGTTTTACACTTTTATTCTAGAGGTACATCTTGCGTCAGATGGATTTAACCATACATAAAATGTTCACAAGTGCCTTTTAAAGTATGTAAAGTAGTACTAATGTAGTGTTTTACGCACTCATTTGTGCCTTTGTGTACTGCTCCAAAACCTTTACAACAGGAATAACATGTGATAGTTCAGGGGATATTCATGTCCATTTAGTACAAATAGAAGGTACGTTCCATCTTGGCTCTTATACTACTAGGGAGTTGGACGTTTCCAGGCAGATTCATGAATAAAAGTCTCTACAGCGAGAGCTTAGACAAACAGGCACATGCATCATCCCTTTTTGCAAGCGCATACGGTGCGATTCGCAATTTGAGAATTCGCAAATAATTGCGATTTTTCAAATTGCATTTAAGGAATCGCAATAGGACACCCTTGCACCCTTTAAATTGCATGCGCAATTTGCGAGTACCTATTGGTAGTCGCAACTTGCGCATGCAATCTCCCATTCATTCCTATTGGCCAAGGGCAATTTGCGAGTCGCAATTAGGGAATGTTTAGGAATCGCTATTTTAATAACGATTCCTACATGCATAGGCTTTTAAGAGTCCTTAATTGTGATTCCTTAATAATCGCAATTAAGGACCCGCAAAAGCTTTTCTTGATGCAGGTGCCTGAAAGTCCCTTTTTTATGGTCAGGCGTGTTTTAATGCCCTTCGGTTGTTACACTCTTCATCGCCCACTCACGAGCTGGAGTTCCATCTCACCTATGTAGATAGCATCCAGTATAGGTTTGACCTGACTAGGTTACGTCTGGGTCCTTACAAGTCCTTTTAGCTGATGGTTTATTAATCCTCTGGTTGCCCTGGCGTTAGTCGCTCGCGTGAAAGCACATTGCATTTGATGCTTTTCTGGTCTCTTTATCAACCTTTGAGAACCCTTTCATTTTTAATCCCCTCTAATGTCTACTCCATTGTAGGGATTTTTGTACTTAGCGCAGTTAGGTGCAGCTGGGTTTTGTTGTGCTGTGATTACTTTCATTAGGGGGTCACGCATTATCAGAAAAAGATATTCCTAACCAGCTTGTGCTCTGTATTTGTCAAGACCATCAATTTTGTATTTTATAGTTTTTATTTAGATAATGTGAGTTTTTTATCTTTTTTATGTGAATGTTTTTATCACTCAGAACTGTTTGTAATGATTGCTTGGAAATGTTATTCATTATGGATAAATTGCCGAATAAAGTTTATTGCTGACTGACTGAGTTCTGGGTCCAAGATATAGATATATGCAGCAGTTTCACAACTGCACGAGGCGCCGGCTGCAGCTGGGGGGCCCGATGAGCGAAGAGTTCATTTCGTTTTATGGTTGTCACAGCTGAGCTCTAAATGGAAGACACAAATGTGTATTTTCATCCTTGCATTTAAAAATATTTCACTATTTGTATATCTACTGACATCAGTTCACCAAACCACCAAAGTAGCAGAGGTGACTTCTCGCGCCCTTTCACCCTAAGATGACGTCATATGATGGACATATTGAGCGGCTCTCGGCCCCGCAGTCGCCTCGTGTCTGCTCATGAGGGCATCGAGACGGTACAGGTGCATGAACCCTGTTTACTTCCTGTTTCTGTGTGATCCCTGATGAAGGCAGTGCCAGGGTACGTGGGCAGGGCAGGGGTAACAATTGCTCCCCAGGCGACCCCTAATTGACGACCATGTGTATAGCAGTGAAGCTACAGTTCAGGAAAATGTGTCTTATTTCTGTTTTTTAAAAGACCTTGTGGAGATTTACAAGAAACTGACGCATCTGTACAGATGTGTCAGTTTCCATGCGCCAACCTGCGATACCGCTGCGCCACCATGGATAAGCTGTATTTACAATACACGCGCCATGGCATAAGGATTGACATATGCGTCAGAAATTCTGATGCATCTGTTGGTCCAAAAGTCATGCACTGCTGAAGATGTGTTGAAAGCACGGCGCAACTCCAGCAACGCATGTGGAGTCCTATACTCATTGTACTGCTGTTACATCCTGTCTTGCCTCTCATTATTAATTATTTATTTATGCTTGTATGACATCACTCTGTTCCACTGATGTCTTCCCTGCATGTTATGTTATGATTCCAATCTCTACTGTATTCTAGAAGGTTTAAGTGTAATGAAGCAGTTGTACCTTGGATTTTGATCTGTGTACTTGCTGATGCTGTGCTGGACATTAAACCTACCTATTTCTACAACTGCTTCCTGATTAATTCTAACAAATTTTGGCGACGAGGGAAAAAACCATCTTACACTCCTGTCATCTCACCAGCACAGGTACGGAGTGTCTAAAAACTTTAAAAAATTTTTGTTCTATATGTGCTCTGATTGCACCAGCGGCAGTTTTCTGATTTCTAAATTCAATTATATGTGTTTTGATAGCACCTGCGGCTGTATTCTTTCTTTGTTACTGTGGATTACCTTGGATTACACCTTTTCTCATTTTTCTATGCTTATTTTCACTTCGTGAAGAAAAACAACGTTTTATTCAACATATTTCCTTTTTAGACTACTACCCTTTCAAGCGTCATGTTCCTGTGACTTTCCCACTTTGAATTGTCCATTTTTGTACCTTTTCTCCGCTTTGAAACAGTCACCGTCATCTGCATTTTTTAATCTGTGCTCGAGCATCCGCTGCCATCCGCTGCCATCTCACGCGTCATCTCGAGCGTCGTGGCTAACTGTTTCCAAGGTTACGCTACGTCATTGGTTTTGTTGTTGCCAAGCATCGGGCTGGTGGTCAAGACAGTACCTCACACGACTTCCTACGCGAGTTGTCTTTCGCCGTCTTCACGCAGCGCATCATCACGTGGTGCAGCGTCATTACGTCGGCGGCCATTTTGAGTTGCCAGGACAACGGAAAGCAACTTTACATGGAGCTCTGTCAACGAAGCGTAATTTCGATCGTTTTGGGCATCGATCGTGTTTTTACACGGCAAGATCATTAATTCACATGTTAACTGACTTATATAAGAACAAATATTTTCATTTATCATTTTTACAGTTATTTACATTTCCTCAATTTCTTTGATATTAACCAATTGAAGTACATTTACAACAGTATTCGTTTATACAGTATTGTATTACTTATATATCTCTATTCATTATGCAGTTCGACCCTCCAGCAAAATTCCTTCAAACTAAAGGTGACCCTCCTATGCCATGGGTAAGATGGAAAGAGGAGTTTATTACATATATGAAGGCAATTGATGGGGAACGCATGGGAGCAGAAAGAAAGAAAAGTATTTTCCTTCATTGTCTAGGATCAGAAGGTCAGGTTATTTTTAGATCCTTACCTCAAGTTACTGTACAAAACGATGGTAGTGGTGACAATTTAAATGTGTATAACGAAGCCTTATTACGCATAGAGAAAAGATTTAAACCTGTCACCAGCATTGCCCTTAATAGATTTAAATTTTATACAAGAGAACAAAAGTCTGATGAAAACTTTGATGATTTCCTTACAGGTTTGAGATCACTATCTATACATTGTAATTTTGGGATGTTAACAGATGAAATGATCAGAGATCAAATCATAGTGCATGTTAAAAATAAAAAAATACAGGAGAGATTGTGGGTGTTGGGTAATCCCACGCTAGCTGAGGCCATTTCAGAAGCTAAAGCTTTAGAACAATCTGAGAAGTGGATGGAAGTTGTTAAAGATAATGCTAGTAAAAAAACTACAGAAGAGGAAATATGCAATGTTAAACTCAGGAACGATATTCATATGCAACAAACCTATCAACGTCCTCAACCTTCACGTTTTCAACAAAATTACAGGGGAGGTTTCAATAGAAATTTTCAAGGAACTTTTGGTAGTACGTCTGTGTGTTATAGATGTGGTAATAGATCACATTTGGCGTCCTTTCCTGGATGTCCTGCTCTCAATAAGGAATGTAGAAATTGTGGTAGAATGGGACATTTCACCAGTGTTTGCAAAGACGTCAAACGATATACCACACCCTCTAAGGGAGCAGTTTCTGTTCTCACTTGTAATGACACCACTCACAATAGCAATTCACAAGATTCATTACAGGTAACAGACATGATAGATAAAGGTTTTGTTGTCTCAATAATTGATATTGTTCCGGCGCACATTAAAAAATCACCTAATGCTGATTTCATTATATGTCAAGTTAAGTTATCCTTAATGGTAGACTCAGGATCACCATGGACTATTATGACAGAACAGTATTTGTTTGAAAAGTTAAGTGACCATCTTAGTATTAGTAAGTTGGAACAACCAGACATTATGGCTGTTAGTTTTGAAGGACACCATATCGAAGTTGAAGGTTATTTTGAAGTGTCCATACATTTTAAGCACAGATCTGCTGACATAAAGCTTTACATTGCAAAAAAAGGTGTCAATGTCCTGGGTTGGCGTGACCAATATAAGCTAGGTATTATACTTAATCCAAGAGCTAAGGAACCAGTTATGTTATGTGATGATGCACTTTATAACGAAGTAGCCACAGTGGAAGATAATTTTAAGATTGATGGTGAAGAACAAAAACTTGTCAACTCTTTTAAAAATGTTTTTTGTGACAAATTGGGGAGGCTAAAGAGTTTCTCACACAAGATTGTCTTAAAAGACAATGCTATACCGGTGAAACAAAAAATAAGGGGTGTACCTATTAGTGTGAGACAAGAACTAAAAGACATGTTAAAAGAATTGTCAGATGAGGGAATAATTGAAACTATTGAGTCAGCGGAGTGGGTTTCCCCCATAGTTTTGGTCCGCAAGCCGGATCAAAAATTAAGAGTGTGTGTAGACCTCAGGGCTCTAAATGCCAATATTGTCATAGACTGTCACCCTTTACCCAATATCAACGAAGTAGTATCAATGTTTGAAGGTGCAAAAATATTTTCAACGCTAGATTTGCGTTCAGCGTACCATCAGATTGAATTTAAAGAGGAATCTAAGAAACTGACAGCATTTATTACACCATTTGGTTTATATCAATACACTAGAATGCCTTTTGGGCTGGCGTCAGCCGCGTCAGTTTTCCAAAGAGTCATGTTTATGATTTTCAGAGATTTAGATGAATATGTTAAGTGCTTTCAGGACGATATTCTGATTTTTTCAAGGAATGAAAATGACCATGTAGGACATCTCTATGAAGTTTGCAAAAGGTTGGAAGATCATGGTCTTACCTTAAAAGCCCACAAATGTAAACTGTTCCAACGTTCAGTTGAGTATCTAGGACATACCTTATCTGGAGATGGAATTATTCCCAAGAAAAATAATGTTGATGCCATACTCAAAGCACCATCACCTGTTAATAGGGATCAATTACTGTCTTTCACAGGAATGTGTGAATACTATAGCAAATTTGTGCAAGGTTTTGCTACCAAAATGGAACCGCTGCGAAGTTTGTTGAGACAGAATGTGATGTATGTTTGGTCTAAGGAACAACAGGAGGCTTTTGAGTCAATAAAAAGGGATATTGTCAATGCCCCCACATTGAAACCTTTCAGGATGAAGAAAGAATGTGTTATAACTGTGGATGCGAGTCTATATGAACTAGGGGGTGTTCTGTCACAGAGAGAAGGAAAAGAGGAGTGGAACGTAGCCTTTGCTTCTCGCACACTAAATGACTGTGAAAGGAGGTATGCAGTGATCGAGAGGGAGCTCCTTGCATGTGTGTGGGCTGTTGAACATTTTCGTTTGTATGTCTGGGGCTGTAGATTTATTCTGCGAACGGATCATAAGCCGTTAGTTAATATTCTATCTACTGGTGGTGAATGGAATTCGACTGCCAGAATTGCAAGATTGTCATCCAAGTTACAGGAGTATAATTTCAGTACGGAATATGTCCCAGGAAAAAAAAATGTCACAGCGGATTTTCTTTCTCGACTTCCATGTAAACAAAATGGTGTTGATGTTATTAGAGAGTTTGATTTTTCTGTATCTATTACTGATGTATTGGGTGATCAGTTTCAAGAGATTACTGAGGAGATGTGGAATAAGTGCATTAGTGAAGACGATAAGTGGAGCACCCTCAAAAAATTTGTGATGGAGGGTTGGCCCAGGAAAAATATGATTATGGAGGAGTTGTTGCCTTTTGCTAAAGTTGCAGATGAGTTGGAAATGGAGAATGATTTTTTGTTTAAAGCTGGCAAATGTGTTCCACCGCAGGGTATACATGACATGATTCTCAAATTGGCTCACAAGACACACCCAGGTATATCGTCCATGAAGAGATTGATAAGGACTTTTTTTTGGTGGCCTGGAATGGGTGCGTTCATTGACAGAACTGTAAGGGAATGTACTGAGTGTACATCTAGTGAAAAGATGCTTAGAACTAATGTTCCACCTTTAAAGGTGACAAAATGGCCAGAGGTGCCTTGGAAAAAATTAGCTTTTGACATTGCGGGACCTTTCAAGAACTTACCAGAGAATTCACGTTTTGCTTTGGTGTTAATTGATTTCCATTCCAAGTGGCCAGAGGTGAAGTTTGTTCCCTCTGCCACCACTAATGCTGTTATTTTGTTTTTTAAGGAGATTTTTGCTCGAGAAGGCTGTCCTTCTGTTCTTGTAACGGACAATGGTGTCCAGTTGAAATCATTAGAGATGGAAAACTTTCTGAAGGGACATGGTATTGTGCACAAATGTACATCTTTGTATGAACCACATGAAAATGGTCCGGTAGAAAGGTTCAACAGGGTGTTGAAATCTTATGTCGCTGATGTCATTAATACACGTGGAGAATGGTTGAGTGAGTTGAGAGAGAGGTTGTGGGTTTATCGGATAACGCCCCATTCCACGACTGGAATTAGTCCTTTCAAATTATTGAAGGGTAGAGATCCAGCCTCCAAAATTTGTCCATGGTGGCTTATGGATAAATGTCAAGACAAATTATCAACTAGGGAATGTGTACATGATACGGCTAAAAGAGTCGAAGAGAAACAGAATAAGACCATGTGCTGGTACAACAAAAAATGGAATGTCAAAATGCATGATTTTGTTGTAGGGGATTGGGTGCGAATTAAGAAACCTGGTTTAATGACTAAAGGTTCCTCTAAGTTTGGTAGACCTATACAAGTAAAAAAAGTGTTCTCTAATTCTGTTATTACTCAGGATGGTAAGTTATGGAACACTAAAAGAATTGCAAAATGTAACCATGATGCTCATGGTGCCTGTGCTAAGAATTTACCGTGTTCTGATATTTCAGGGCAGGGTAATCAAGACACCATCGCCTCAAGGATCAAACGTGATGTGCGGGTTACCAATAGACCTTTGAAATATAGAGACTATGTTTAGTGTATCTTTGTTGTGGAAAAGGGGGATGTGTTACATCCTGTCTTGCCTCTCATTATTAATTATTTATTTATGCTTGTATGACATCACTCTGTTCCACTGATGTCTTCCCTGCATGTTATGTTATGATTCCAATCTCTACTGTATTCTAGAAGGTTTAAGTGTAATGAAGCAGTTGTACCTTGGATTTTGATCTGTGTACTTGCTGATGCTGTGCTGGACATTAAACCTACCTATTTCTACAACTGCTTCCTGATTAATTCTAACAACTGCTTCACTCCTTACTCCTGCTTCAAGCAGACGTAAGGTTTTGACGCAGAGGCATCCTAGAAGTGGCGCAGTGAAATCTGTAGATTTCACTGCATCACTTCTTCGAGGGTTTCCTGCGTGGGAATGCCCACCCTGCATACATTATACCTGACACATGTATAATGTGATGCAGGGCTTACCAAGGTGACACATCTGCCTAGATGCGTCACGTTGTAAATTGGCCGCATTGTTTACGCTGCAACTGCATCCAAAAAATTACGCAACGGCGGCGCAAAGTGTCGCAAGGGGCTTGTAAATCTGCCCCCTCGTCTTGACCTTTATTAGGACCTACTTTAACAGCGGTGTAACAAAACTTGAAGGGATCCCCCCCCTGCAAGGTACACGGAGGCCCCAACCTCTGACTCAAACAGGATCTCTCATCCAGGGTACTCTGCAGAGGGGCCCACTGCAGCTCGCCCCTCCCCCCCACGCACCGCAGTGGCTGCCTATGTTACACCACTGACACCCTTCAGAAACTTGAGTCCCTCTAAAATTAGATGTCAGTTTTTTTTACTATAAGAATAAGGGAGCGATTTGGGAACCACCCACGCAATACTGTCAATGCAGCGCCATAAAAGTTTAGTAAAGAAAGTACCCGCAATATGCGGATGCCAGAGTTGGATCTCTGCATGGCTGGTTCAACCTTTCATCATCCTAAGGCCAATTAAATGTGGGCTTCTGACATGAGTAAAGCTCACACCTGCGGCCATATTACTTAAAAGGACTGAGAGTGCAACTGCTATTTGTTGCTGCTTTTAACACTTGTAGGTCACGACTATACACAGGAGGCTGTAGAAGTGTGTGTGCCCGTTCTGTGGGAACCACAGCACAACGTAAGAATCGTGCAACGTGACGGGAACATTCTGCTATCTACACAGTGCCCGTGACCCTTGCACATGCGAAAATGCCTTTGTCTTTGCCCACCGCATGCACATAAGAGAGTGCCCGCGCACAGGCAAAAAGACGTGAGGCATATTTACAACCCCCTTGATTGCCAGATTTCACTTTTTGTGACGCTCCAGCGACGCAAATAACAAAAGCATATTTCTGAAGCCACGTGAAGCCTTCATGCGCGGCTTTGACTGGCCTCAACGATATGGAGTAAGGTACGGCAGTGCGCATCGCTGCGTTGCCTTACTCTGTGCTCGGGAGGCGTTCCATGAGCGTTTCAGTGGGTTTTCCCACACATTATCCATTGATTTTGTTGCTTCGCCAGATTTACGAGAGCATGTAAACCTGGAGAACCACTAAAACCTGATGCCTTCCAAGGCAAGGCGTAACAAGGACAATTATCTTTATTTCCCCTCATTTTCCCCTTTCTATGTGTGCTGCATTTGCAGCACACATAGAAAGTGGAAACCGCCTCTTAGGATAATTTTTGTGCAGCAAGGTGCCCTTTCCTGCATAACAACAATCCTGCCGACAAAACAGGCAGCATTGCATTTCAGGTGCAAGGGTGCCGGCGCTGGCGGTCGCCGAAACAGCGCCTGCACATGGGGAAAGGATAAGTATTGCATAAGTTCAGTGCATTCCTGCCTTTTCACTTTGGTGTAGGGCAGTGCAGCAAGCTGACTTGTTGCGCTGCCCTACACCAAATCCCCATAAATGAGGATCTTAATACGGGTCCCCTGAACGCTTCTTACATTTTTGACAGGTGCCAAAAGGACGTAAATAATTAAATACATGGGGGCAAATTTACAATAAGTGACGCATCCCTGCATATCAGCAGGGATGCAGCTGTAATTGTGCGCCGTAGCTCCGCCACCCTGGGTGCACCTCATTTACAATGCGGAGCACCATGGGGCAATAAAAGGCACAGATGCGTGACTCATCTGTGCCATAAAGGCGACGATCATTGATGGAGTTGCGTCGCAGGCGCGACGCAGCTCCAGCAATGCTCTTGGGGGCCCTATCTTGTTAATGCTGCATCAATCCTTACGCCTGCTTCAAGCAGGCGCAGGGGTTTGACGCAGCATGGGCCCCAAAGTGACTAGGTGAAATCTTGTAGATTTCACTCAGCCACTTTTAAGAGGCGTTCCTGCACCCGAACACCCCCCCCCCCCCTGCGCCGGAACGCCTCCTTCTGGGGCAGGGCTTTACAACGTGACGCATCTCCCAGATGTGTCACGTTGTAAATACCCCGCACCATGGCGCATGTTTTGCTCTGCCGCTGCATCACAAAAGTGACGCAACGGTGGCGTAAAAGAGACGCAAGCGGCTTGTAAATCTGCCCCATGATCTTTATTGTCCAATTAATTAAAATCATTACAATAAAAATACATAAGCACCTGTTTTTAAATATCAAAGGAATTGTACAACGGGATAGCAAAAACGTGATGTCTGGTGCCGTCTATTGGTAAGCTGCCTTATAATTATTGAAAGCAGAAAGATTACTTGCAAGTAAAAATCTATAAATACATGTTGCTGAAGAAGCGAGGGGCCCCTGGAAAGCACAGGGCTGGTGATATATTGCCGATATGTTGTCCTCTTTTTCCCTCCATCGTCAAGATCCTGAGGGTGTGAGGCTGCTCCTGAGCCATCTCTCTTGAGGGCATTCTGCAGCCCCGCCAGTAGGGGGAGTTCTGAGGTACTTCACGAGGATGGCTGCAGTCACTGACGAGAACCACTTCCATAATAACATGGAGAAGTGCTTAACTTTGGAACTCTAAATAATGCATGCACTGTGTCCATGTGTCAGCACAGAGACAGTGTTGTCTTTTCCTTAACAGAGCACGCACCACTCTGCACTATCATCAGCATCCAGGAAGGGGGCACCCTTCATGCCCGATCAATTGGCCCCTTGTCATCTGCAGCTTTATGAAATACCAATACCTTTTTCTGCAACTGTTATATATAGACATTCGTTGTTATTATAATCTCACGTCTGGCATGCAGCTCGTATAATTCCCGGAGACCCATGCCCATCTCGGCCAATGAATGCAGTCCTGGCCAGCATGAGTGGTGATATTAGCCCACACTCTTCACACAGCAATAACTTGTAAAAACGCATCTACAGAAGGGTAGGCCATGCACAGCACAGATGGTACAGATTGCTCCAGTCCCCTTACTGTAGCCCCCCCTGACATTGCCACAATGTTGGCTCACAAGTTGTTGTTGCCAAAGCACTAGGCCCGGGCAACATTTTCATTACGCTGGCGTAATCGGAGTAATTATGGTAATTCCATGTTATTCTCTGACACAGAATAACCAATAATTATGCAATTAATCCTGCTTGTAAATTTTTGGGGAAAAAATCCTAAAGCAGGAGCACATTTAGCAAGTACGACAGACTACTTGTGCTCGCTATTCGGTAACTGCTGAGTTTAGAGCCGTTTCTTATCGCTAAATGCATCTTCACGTCCATTTTGGCTGTGAGGGTGCATTTACACTAAGAAAATAGTGCTGAATGCCGGAAGTAAATTGGTGGAAAATCCTCCCCCAAGAGAACATTTAGAAGGCATGAGTCTCTACTCGTACTCGCTATTCGTATTCTGTTGCATTTGGTGCCAAAATCATCCTCACATCCATTTCAGATGTGAGGGGCCATTTTTGAGCTAAGAAATAGAACTAAATGCATAATTACTCTACCTGCATAAATAAGCGTAATATCACAGAATTCATAGGTAATTCTGAATTATTACGTTACACAGAATTACGCAAGTTACGCCCTACCCTAACAAAGCACCTCAGTCTTAATGTGCAACATGGGCTGTAATTTCGGAACTAAGGCCTCTACCAAGTTCTCCTGATGCACGTCAGAGCTGGTGCATAGCATCCCACCTACCGTATTTTCCGGCGTATAAGACGACCTTTTAACCCCTTAAAATTTTCTGGGAAGTCGGGGGTCGTCTTATACGCCGGATACAAAAATTGGCGGTTTATTTCACATAGCGCGGACTTCACCCGAAGGTGTCAGACCGCTCCTCAGTTGAAAATGGTGGCGCTTAGGGAACTCCAGCACAACAACAAAGAACGTAGGCGATGGTTGCACTGTGCAACAACACAATATCAGCCCGTCGGCGGTCTTGAAAATAAATTACCGTACTTGTACAGTTACAGCCCGTCGCCAGCCAGAGGCAACTCAAACGCTGCGCAAG
Organism: Lissotriton vulgaris; assembly: GCF_964263255.1. Classification (NCBI taxonomy): domain Eukaryota; kingdom Metazoa; phylum Chordata; class Amphibia; order Caudata; family Salamandridae; genus Lissotriton; species Lissotriton vulgaris. The sequence goes on from NC_141696.1 coordinate 1,501,959,790, forward strand.
GTTTACAGTAAAACAAATGGCGCCGTGAGCCCTACCTAGACTGCAGCTGCACATCCCCCAGGCAGACGAGGCGCTCCTCCACGTGTGCTGATCTCTCTCTCCTTCCGTAATTCTTACGCTCATCGGAAGGAGAGGAGCGTCAGTACCACATGATCTCAGTCCATGGAGATAGAAAGGGGACTGTAGGACGTTAGGAAGTGGGGGTCGTCTTATACGGCGAATATAGCATTAAACCTACAGTCTGTCAATGAAAGTAGGGGGTCGTCTTATACGCCGGGTCGTCCTATACGCCGGAAAATACGGTACTGCTATGAATAAAGAAACAAATGCAATCTACACCTGTGCAGCATTCACAAAACTTTCCACCAGTGTTACTTACGCATGGAGGAAGAAATGGATGTAAAAGCATTATATTCATGTCCCCAAATAGCAACATTAATTTTTTTAGAGCACTCAGGACTAGGGGGCATATTACCAAGCAATAGCGGTAATTATCGCTATTGCTTGGTTAGAGACAAAAATGTACCGCTGAGCTGCGGCGATTTTTATCGCAGATAAACCTTGGTATTACCAAGGTTTATCGCAAAAATCTGCCGCAATGCATGAATATCGCTGAAAAGTCAGCGATATTCATACATTACCGAGCTAATGCTCTTAGCCATGTTATCCACCTCCCATTGGATAACATGGCTAAGAACTGCTCAGGACAGGTGTTAGCTTTTGGAGATATTCGCGCTTAGCGCGAATATCTCCATAAGTTGGTAATAGGAGATAGCGATGTTAGCGACTGTTTCCAGTCGCTAACATCTTGGCACGCCCACTTTGCATGTCATTAGTGATAAATATCACTGACATGCAAAGTGGGGCCCAAGATGGTCGCTATCTCCTACTAGCTGTCGCTAACTGGTGTTAGCGACAGCTAGGTAATAGGGAGATAATTTTATCTCCGCTTTCTTGGCTTTTAAAGCCAAAAAAGCGGAGATAAACCCCCTTGATAATATGCCCCTAAGTCTGATGACATCATCCAGTGAATGTGGTTTGCTTCGTTATTTAAATATGCATTATATATATAGCAATTTGCATTGAAGAATGAGTGGATATATAAAAATAAATATTTGGATGGAGGATTTAGTATCAGTGTAATTGACTGTTTACTTGACCAATTTATAGTGTCTCACTAAATATAGTGGAACTGTTTGAATATCTGTATCACTTTGTCAGTTGTTGTGTAAACTGGTTCTTCAGTTGGTTACTAGCTATGTGAAAGTCTATATTAGTTATTGATTAGTTAACTGAGTATTTGTATGGGAGAGTGAATGTGTGTGTGGTTTGGTGGGGGGTGTGTGACTGCCCAAAGATGTGTGAATAGTTGATTCACTAGATGTATGAAGTTAAAAATACATGTTCTAACAGTTGTTTGGGTGAGTGAATATCTTTATGGGTGTGGTGATGAGCAAATATATTTCTCAATGGTACATGTCCAATAAACTAGAAAAATAAAAGGCAGTGTATGTGTCAGTTGTTGTATATAAATAAGTATACATAAGACTCAATGATTGTGTGAGTGACTGTATGGATAACTTTATACTTGTAATAATGATTTTATAATTCACTAAGTATGACTTACTATCTAAATGAATAGATGAAGTTGTGTTTGTATAAGTGTGTAGCTAAGTAAATATGTAAGTATGATCCATTGTTTGCATAAGTGAGTAGGATGACTTCATATGTGAATAGGATGTGTGCTGGTGTGTAATGTCGATTTAGGTGTATAAGTATTTTTGATAGTGTTCTATTGTTCATTGACAGCATGTATGAGTGAATCTACCGGTAAGTGATTAGATGTGTGTATACATCTATGAATCACTGAGTGGGTTTTTAGATACTTGTATTTCTGTAACAATGGATTTAAATATGATACTCTGTATTTTACAAAGAGTGATGAAAGATTTTACTAGTGTATGAAAAGGTGTATGTGATTGTCACGTGGATGATGTCATCAGTGATGTCATTTGAGATGTCATCAGTGATGTCACTGACCATGTCATGAATGATGTAATATGTGACATCATCAGCAGTGGATTGCGGGTGCGCGAAATATAGTTAGTACAACTAACTATATAGGAGCAATTTCAATGGTTTTGTATGAGTGAAATGTCCAGCTAACTATAACACCCCTAAAACTTATAGTTTTTTGAGTGAATTTTAAAGGTTTTTTAAATGCTAATTCCTAACTATATAAGGCCTGAAACCTATGGTTTGGTTTTTTGAGTGAATTTCAAAGGTTTTTTAAATGCTAATTCCTAACTAAATAAGGCCTGAAACCTATGGTTTTTTCAGTGAATTTGCAAGGTTTTTAAATGCTAATTCCTAACAATATAAGGCCTGAAACCTATGTTTTGTTCAGTGAATTTCAAAGTTTTTTTTAATGCTAATTCCTAACTATATAAGACCTGAAAGCCCGCCAGGAATCTCCAGTATGCGCCAGGGGACTGCATTGCAGAGAGGTGTAATGAAGCCACGCCCCTTTTTGCACCTCTCTGCAACGCAGCCCCCGTGCATGCTTGAAGAGGGGGAACTAATTCCCCTTGCATACTGAGGGCCCCTGGGGGCCAACTAGCCCACCTGGAATCTCCAGTATGCGCCAGGGGGCTGCATTGCAGAGGTGTAATGAGGGTATGCCCCTTGTTACACCTCTCTGCAACGCAGCCCCCTGCCGCGTTTTCAGAGGGGGAATTAATTCCCCTTACATACTGGGGGTCCCTGGGGGCCAACTAGCCCACCTGGAACCTCCAGTATGCGCCAGGGGGCTGCATTGCACAGAGGTGTAATGAGGCTATGCCCCTTTTTACATCTCTCCGGAAAGCAGGCCACTGGGGCGTTTTCAGAGGGGGGACTAATTCCCCTTGCATACTGGGGGTCCCTGGGTCATATCTGCCCAAACGCCGATATTCCGAACGATTGAAAATGACTTTTCTTGAGAAACATTTGGATTTGGATTATCATGTCCTATTCTTTGGAAGTTTTGAAAGGCTGACTTTGAGGATGCTATAAATTACTCAAGTCTGCCCAAATTGTGTGGGTAAAATTGATACCTAGTCACTTTGAATAGGAATGTACTTACGTCTCGTCTAACATTTGGAAGACATATCTAGTTATATGACAACAGGATGCCGACATAACTTGAAGGAAATAAGAACGCCCTGAAGAAGTTCTGTTGTACAGAAAGAAACATGTCGGCTGGCTGTGGTACATAAACTTAGGGAAAATAAAAGCATTTGAATATACACCAAGATTCAGCGCTTCAATAAGGACTCTAAGTGATATGATTTGATTGGACTCATTGTGCAAGTGGTGCTGTGCCAAACTTTGGAATATTCTCCACTATTCTCTACTACTTACTCTCTACTACTCCACTACTCTCTAATACTCACTCTCTACTACTCATTCTCTACTACTCTACTACTCTCTCTCTCTACTACTCACTCCCTACTACTCACTCTCTACTACTCTCTACTCTCTACTACTCACTCTCTACTACTCTCTCTCTACTACTCACTCTTTACTACTCACTCTTTACTACTCACTCTCTACTACTCTCTACTACTCACTCTCTACTTCTCACTCTCTTCTACTCTACTACTCTACTACTCACTCTCTACTACTCACTCTACTACTCACTCTCTACTACTCTCTACTACTCACTCTCTACTACTCTTTCTCTACTACTCTCTACTACTCACTATACTACTCACTCTCTACTACTCTCTACTATTCTCTCTCTCTCTGCTACTCACTCTCTACTACTCTCTACTACTCACTCTCTACTACTCACTCTCTACTACTCTCTACTACTCATTCTTTACTACTCTCTACTACTCACTCTCTACTGCTCTCTACTACTCATTCTACTACTTACTCTCTACTACTCTCTAGCACTCACTCTCTACTACTCACTCTCTACTACTCTCTACTACTCACTCTACTACTCATTCTACTACTCTCTACTGCTCACTCTCTGCTACTCTCTCTACTGTTCTCTACTACTCTCTACTACTCATTCTCTACTCTCTATTACTCACTCTCTACTCTCTACCTCTCTACCTCTCTCTACTTCTCTCTCTACTAGTCTCTACCTCTCTACCTCTACCTCTCTACCTCTCCCTCTCTACCTCTACACCTCTACCTCTCTACCTCTCTCTACACGCACACATATACACATATATATATGCATATATATGCATATGCATATATATATATGTATGTGTATATATACATACATATACAAACATATATAATCTGCATATCTATATAAATACAAATATAAATGCATGCATACATATACATATATGCATACATATGCATGTTATTTACATGGAAGTTTTAAAAGCACTAATAAAAGCAAAGCTAAAAAGCCACCTCATTACAAACAAACAAACAGAATGGCTTTAACTTAAACGAGGGCGAGATTTATTGCATTTTCAATTCTTGTTTACTTTGGTTCCATCAAGAAGGCATTCAGATGTGTCACACATTTGCCATAAATTCTGAATGTTAGCACTCTAGTTGATCATTAGATCACAGTAGTAAAGCTACTGCTCACCAGGGAAGTCTGCTGCTGGTATTCAAAGTGCATGTTTCAGTCTGCATGTCAGAATTTTTTTAATGAAATAGAAGAGGATTTGAGAAGTCACTCAAAATGTGCCCTCATTTTTAATTCTTTCTGCAGCACTAATCATACTCTTTATTTCTCTTACTATATATTTTTCTATTGCTGTTCCCCCTCCATCCCCCCTTTTTTTTCCCTTTTTTCCCTCTTTCTTTCTCTCTTCCTTCCCCACAAAATGAAAAGTTATAAAAGCATTTTTTCTTTGTATAGCGTTTTCCCCTTTTGGGGCCTTTCTTGGTTATTGGCACATTATTCTCCACAATTATTTTAATTCCTACTGCTCTTTATTTGTGCTATTGTACTGATGTTTTACATTGTTTTCTTCAACTCAATAAAGCTTTTCAAACTTAAAATAGAAGAGGATTTGAGAAGTCACACAAAATGTGCCCTAATTTTTCTTTCTGCAGCACTAATCATACTTTCTATGGCAAAATATACCCCCATCATGTTGCTCCTTTTTAAATTAAATGTTTTAAGAGTTACCACTTTATTCCAATCAAGATGGCTTCAGGTGTGCCATACCTTTGTAATAAGTAGGACTGTTAGCACTCTAGTTGTTCTTTAAAACACTCTGGGACATTCTGTCATTGGGTTATACTTGGGCTATATCTGGTGATATTTGGGCTACATTTGGGCTCTTTTGTCTCTGGTGGCCATCTTGGGAGACTGCATGTCAGAATTTTTTAATGAAATTGAAGAGGATTTGAGAAGTCACTCAAAATGTGCCCTAATTTTTCTTTCTGCAGCACTAATCATACTTTCTATGGCAAAATATACCCCCTCATTTTGTTCCTTTTTAAATTAAATGTTTTAAGAGTTACCACTTTATTCCAATCAAGATGGCTTCAGGTGTGCCAAACCTTTGTAATAAGTAGGACTGTTAGCACTCTAGTTGTTCTTTAGAACACTCCAGGAGGCTGCAGTAGAACACAAAGGAATCAACTGACAGTCTCTGTCCTTGTTGGATGTGCATGTTTTACTGAGAATGTCAGACTTCATTCTCACATGACTGAGAAAGATAATGTGAATTTACAGAAAATATGCTTTCAGTTTAGCTTTTAGATCCCCTTCCAAACCACTGTGGGAAAAGCATGAGATAATAGTTTTCTTTCAAACATGATTCATGATATCCCAGCAGAAGGTTTTTTCACATGGTAAAATCACCTTAGAACACACCACAATTCCTAAAATGAGTATGGTACCATCAACAAATGATTTATAATGTAACTAAAGTCCTAAAACCCTCTATTAACTACAATGTTTTTTAATGAGGTGCTATCATGTATATTGGTCCCAAGATCGCTGCCAACACTTCTTGGATGAAGTGCTGACAGACAATTAGATTTCACCATGAGATGTGTGGTTAGGCTCCGCCCAGATATATATGTGTTTTTGAAGTTAATTTTCATAAAAACTACTGGAGCAATTTTAACCAAATATAGCAAAGGCACTTCTGCGTACCAGTCCCTACAATTTTGCCAAGTTTTATGTAATTCCATTCAGCGGTTCGGGCTGTAGACTTGTCAGAACGTCCTATGGAAATTAACATGGGGAAAACACGTTTTGGGACACCCCTTTTTTCTCAGCCCCCACTTCACTAATCCCCTCGAAACTTTCAGGGAAGGAGCGCAGCGGAGCTGGCCAAAATATTGGAAAATTGCACGCAAATTCCTCAACTGGCGCCAAGGTTATTCCCAATAGAATGTTGCGGATTTCCTATGGTAGCCAATCCTAACTATATATACCTACTGGCTATCGCCAGTAGGTGATATATATATATATAACCTACAGGCAGGTGCCAGTAGCTAGTTATAGTTAGGACTTAATTTGCTCGGAAGAGTGTTTTTCCATTTGCCAATTCAAAACTAGTTCTACTCTCCATTCAGCAGCTGACTTGAAAGTTTCAGGGTGAAGCAACAAGTAGGTAGCTGAGGAAACGAGGGAGTACCAAAACACGTTTACCCATGTTAATTTCCATAGGAACTTTAGGCATGGCTACAGCACAAACTGCTGAACCGAATTAAAGCAAATTTGGCCGGAAGGTAGATGTTGATTCAGGGAAGTGCCTTTTTATTTGGGGTAAATCAGTACAGTAGTGGCGAAGTTAGTTAAAGAAATTTCCATTTGTATATCTAGGGATATGGGGGATCTGACACCTCCTGATCTTGTACTGAGATCTGATTGGCTGCCAACACTTCAAACCAAGAAGAGTTGGCAGCCATTTTGTGACTTGGTTGAACAGAGTCACCGTAAAAAAACGTTAAAAAAAGAAAGAAAAGAGGGCAGGGTAGAAACACCCTGAACCCCTAGGCATCTTGGAGGAGTCCACAGGGACCCCGCAGAGCCAAAAAAGCAATTATTTCTAAAAACATTTGGTGGGAGTCGCGCTGGATCCATGAATCCCGCAGATTTGTGTTTTTTTAAACAAAGCACGGGCTCCCTCACTTTGTTTCTAATTGGCCCACGGGTGGGCCAGATCCCACGGACATTTTTAAAAAGGACAGGGCACATGCTGGCCCTGGGGACTGCCCTCTCCCAGAGCCAGCTCCTGCTATGTCCCAGGGTGCTCACCGTCGGCACATAGCTTTTTGCTATGGTTTGGTGGAAGCTTTACCATTCCTGCCAAGTCATAGCAAACTGTGCTCACTTTCAGCAAGCGAAAGCATTAACAAAGCTCTCTCTAGCTGAAAGCGGAGCACAATTACTTTTACACACAGGGAGCTGCATAGAGGCGGGGAGCCAGAAGGGACTGCGGGCCTTGAGACTCCCCTACAGTCCCCATCAGTGGCTGTGGGTGCCCTGGGTTGGACCAGGGCATCCACAATTGAGGCCGGGCCCTGGGGGATGGCCTTGGAGGGGGGCTGTGTGGCCCCCCTCCCATCTTTTGTGAAATAAAAAGGAAGGGCAAAGGGTCGGTGTCCCCGGGGCTGAAATCGTCCCGGGTAGAGGGCCGCTCATCCCCCCTCCCTTTCATTTTTAAAAACAATTAAAAAAGAAAAGGCCGGTCTCTGGGAAATTGGCCCAGGGAGGGGGGGCATGTGGCCCCACTTCCCCAATATATAAAACCAAAAAAGGAGAAAAAAAGACGGCAAGTCGCAGGAGGGCCTACCCTCTTTTACCACCACTCCTGGCGCACTACTAGCTATTGGATGAAGTACTCTTGATTCCAGAGGGTCTTTGGGGTCAACTACTCTTACTATTACCTCCAGTAAGTCTCACACAGTGGGATTGCTGAGAGGTTGCTGGAGTCCACCCCCCCTTTTCCACCACTTTGCAAATGCGCCTCCTGGCTCACAGGTGATTGGGGGAATGAAGTGCCCTTGGCGCCAGAGGGTCCTTGGGGCCAACAAGCCCTCCTGTTACCTTAAGAAAGTCTCACAGAGCTCTATTAATGAGAAGACCTTGGAGGCCACACCCTCTTTCTCCACCACTTTGCAAATGCGTCTCCTGGTGCACTGCTGATTGGGAGATGAAGTCCCCTTGGCTCTAGCATGTCCTTGGGGGCCAACAAGCCCTCCTGTTACCTGCAGTAAGTCCCACACAGCAGAATTGCTGAGAGGTTGTTTGGAGGCCATGCACCCTTTCTCCACCACTCTGCAAACGCACCTCCTGGCACACTGCTGGTTGGGGGGTGAAGTCCTCTTAGATGCTGAGGGTTCTTGGGTGCCCAGAAGCCCTCCTGTTACCTTCAGTAAGTCCAACATAGCAGGATTCCTGAGAGCTGGTTGGAGCCTCCCCCCGCCCTTTCTCCACCACTCTGTAAACCTGACAACTATTAAAAAAACATGGAAATCCACTTGAAAAAACAAAGGTTAAAGGGATGTTTTACTTAGGAAATAGAATTTGAAAACTTTTGAAATTCGCTAAAAAACAAAGGTTACAGGGTAGTTATAGTTAGAAAATAGAATTAAAAAAACCTTACATATTCACAGAAAAAAATAAAGGTTAAAGTGATGTTGTAGTTAGGCTCAGATTTCACTCATACAAAACCAATGAAATTCAGCAGTCATAGTTACCTGAGTTAACTATAACTTACCCCCCACAATGCACTGCTTATGAGCTCACATTTTACATCACTCATGCCATGGGCAGTGATATCACTGATGACATCACTAATGACATCTCAAATGGTGTCACTGATGACAACATCTACAGAACCACTCACACATCAACTGACACCCCATACAACATTTTGTATACCCAGTCCTACTCCCACTCCCACACAACCACTCATATACCCATTCAGAGACCCATACCAGTACTCACACACCCACACACTCCTCCGTAGAGGCTTCCACACACCCACTCAGTCAATCATAGAGCTACTCACACAAACATTCACTCACCCATACAACCACTGATACAACCATCCACTCGCATATACAATCACTCACATACCCACTCTCTCACACATACAGCATCTCAACACAGATACTCACTGACCCATACAAACATTCACACACCCACACAACCACTTACATACCATTCACACATGCAGACAAGCACTTACACATCTGCTCACTCACCCATAGTCATTCACACAGACACTTACTCTCCAGTATAGCCACTCACACAGCAACTCACTTAAACAAACAGCCACTCATCCCCAGTGCTTGAGACCATCACAGGTGAGTAGTTGCGCTTTACCAACCCTGATTGAAACACCCACTCACTCACCCATAGAGCCACTTACACACAGTCACTCACTCATACAGCCATTTAGACAGCCACTCACTCACCCATACCGTCACTACACACCCACTTATACACCCAAAGAGCCACTCACACTGCCACTGACACACCCCCTCACTCACCAATACCACCAATCAGACAGCATCTCACTCACCCACACAGCTACTGACACACCAACTCATACACCCGTACAGCCACGTACACACCCATACACACATGAATACATACAGTCACACAACCACTCACATAAAGTATGTGAGTAGTTTCACTAAGTATTAGTGCATCTAGTATAGTGATTTAACTTTTGTAGTAGGTTCGTATATATGTTTAACACCCATAAAGTCTTTAAAACACTCACTTGATGATGTCATCAGTGATGTCATTTGAGATATCATCAGTGAAGTCACTGACCATGTCATGAGTGATGTAATATGTGAGGTCATAAGCAGTGCATTGCGGGGGTGTAAGTTATAGTTAACTCAGGTAACTGTAACTGCTGAATTTCACTGGTTTTGTACAAGTGAAATCTGAGCCTAGCTATAGTGTCCCTATGACTTTATGGTGCATGAACCAAGTTCCTAGGGCATTGAATAACCTGCTCAAGTTGCCTAGCAGGAGAGAATTGAGTGAGACAAACATATCAGTCAATCAATCAGCATTTGTAGAGCATGGCACTGTCACCCCATGTGGTAACTGGGTGCAGGGTCTTCGTCGAAAAGACAGGTCTTGAGGAAACGCAGGAAGAGGGAAAAAAAGAGCGGGAAAAGGCAAAACAGAGGGCAGACAAATGAGCTAGCAGAAAAGGTAAAACAGAGGGCAGACACATGAGCAGAAAAGGGCAAACAGAGGGTAGAAAAATAAGCAGAAATGGCAAAATAGAGGGCAGAAAATGAGAAGAAAAAGGCTAGATAGAGGACAGGAAAATGTGCACAAAAGGCAAAGCAGAGCAGAAAGGGCAAAACAGAGAGCAGAAAATGAACAGAAGAGCAAAATGTAGGGCAGAAAGATGAGCATGAAAGGCAGAACTGAGGGCAGAAAAGTGAGCAGATAAAGCAAAAGAGGGGGCAGGAAAAGGCAAAACATAGGGCTGTAAAATGAGTGGACAAGGCAAAACAGAGCAAGAAATGAGCAGAGGAGGCAGAAACTGCAGGCAGCAGGTAAACAGGCAGCAGAGGGTAGTGGACTGGGGCAAGCTCGATAGGAGAACAGTCGCAAGGGGAGCTTGCATGAGGACCATATATTGAAGAATTTCAAGAATATATTTATAAATCAACTCTGCAATTCCATAGATATGCCCATCTGTTTGTAAGACATGCATAGTCCATTGTACATTGCTTGTAGGATGCTTTCTCGTGGGAAAGAAAGATGACTTACAAGTCTGTTGAGTGGGCTGCATAACATGGTGCTCGGGCATGTGAATCTATTAGTATTCATGAACATGAGCCTGCTGCAGTCAAGATCTTACAGCTAGAGCACATACATGTGTGAGTAACGTTCAATTTATATTGTACTAAGTCCACGCCATGTCAGAAAATGCAGTCACATTAAGAGCCCACAAATATTTACGTGCAAGTAAAGTTCATAAGATTCCAGTAGTTCCATACAACGCGCACCGTTTCTGTAACTTTGCAGCTAGATTTTGTATTTAAATCATTTTGTCTCTTTTAATTTGCATAGAATTATGTTTGTTTTCATAGTTCAATTGATTGTGTTATGTTGGTTTGCAGCCCTGAAGAAGCTCCACAATCTAGGATCGAAACTCATTGGCTGTTATCTTTTTATTGTGATGAAGGATGAATATGAAATAAAGAATCTTCAATCTGGAATAAAGCATCTGAACTATTACTAAGTAATGGACTCTGTAGCTATCTTGGGAACACAGACTTCACTCATCTGTCTGTACATGAAGCAAAATAATCAAACTCTGCCTCTCCTCTCTGAACCGGGAGGGTCCACAAAGGGATCGCAGGTAGAACTTAAAGGCTTGCAGGCACATTATAATGGAAATATGGGGGCAAGCCTTATACATCTATGCACTGCAGGGTGGAGGTGAAGCTATCCTATCGAACATGCGATGGTGACTATCAGGCTGCACTGGGCCCGTGCATGGCACTGGGACCACTCTACTGGCTTTGCATGAACATGTGTGCAGTCCTTGGCTCTTGGGCAGTTGGTTACACCATGGGTGAAAGAGAGTACCCAATGTCATCAAAAGACCCAGAAGGTTGTCCTACTGGATCACTGACATAATATCGACAGACAAAATTTCGACCTACAAAAATATGGAGTTAAAAATATAGAATGCCAGAATATCGACTGCCTATCTACAAAGAGGTGAGTACAAAAATATCAACTCCAAAATATCGATTGTAAAAAATATAGGCTGTCAAAATATCGAATTTTTTAAATGTCTTAAAATTAATTAATAAGTAATATAATAATAAACATAATTAATTTAAACATATTTAAAATAATTAAATTAATCTAAAATTAATAAATAATTAATGTAACTTTAAAGCCCCCCAAAAATAATTAATACATACATATATATATACACATATTATTAACAAAACATATACAATATTTTTACCGTAAGACAGCAAGAGGTTTAAATTTAATATAACCACTCCAGTGAGCGCACCAGTAGGAAAAACATTGGATAGCGTAGAGATAAAAATTACTATTCCAACTCCAAAGAGCGCAACAGTAGGGAAAACGTTGGATAGCGTAGGGGTAAAAATGACTATTCCCACTCCAAAGAGTGCAACAGTAGGGAAAGCATTGGATAGCAGAGGGGTAAAAATTACTATTCCCACTCCAGTGAGTGCAACAGTAGGGAAAACGTTGGATAGCGTAGGGGTTAAAATTACTATTCCAACTCCAGAGAGTGCAACAGTAGGGAAAGCGTTGGATAGTGGGAGAGTAAAAATTACTATTCCCACTCCAGAGAGCGCAACAGTAGGGAAAGCGTTGGATAGCGTAGGGGTAAAAATTACTATTCCCACTCCAGAGAGTGCAACAATAGGGATAGCGTTGGATAGTGGGAGGGTAAAAATTACTATTCCCACTCCAGTGAGTGGAACAGTAGAGAAAGCGTTGGATAGCGTAGGGGTAAAAATCACTATTCCCACTCCAGTGAGTGCAACAGTAGGGAAAGCATTGGATACCGTAGGCGTAAAAATTACTATTCCCACTCCAGTGAGTGCAACAGTAAGGAAAACGTTGGATAGCGTAGGGGTTAAAATTACTATTCCAACTCCAGAGAGTGCAACAGTAGGTAAAGCGTTGGATAGTGGGAGAGTAAAAATTACTATTCCCACTCCAGAGAGAGCAACAGTAGGGAAAGCGTTGGATAGCGTAGGGGTAAAAATTACTATTCCCACTCCAGAGAGTGCAACAGTAGGGAAGCGTTGGATAGTGGGAGGGTAAAAATTACTATTCCCACTCCAGTGAGTGAAACAGTAGAGAAAGCGTTGGATAGCGTAGGGGTAAAAATTACTATTCCCACTCCAATGAGTGCAACAGTAGGGAAAGCATTGGATAGCGTCGAGGTAAAAATTACTATTCCCACTCCAGTGAGAGCAACAGTAGGGAAAGCGTTGGATAGCGTAGGGGTAAAAATTACTATTCCCACTCCAGTGAGTGCAACAGTAGGGAAAACGTTGGATAGCGTGGGGGTTAAAATTACTATTCCAACTCCAGAGAGTGCAACAGTAGGGAAAGCGTTGGTTAGTGGGAGATTAAAAATTACTATTCCCACTCCAGAGAGCACAACAGTAGGGAAAGCGTTGGATAGCGTAGGGGAAATAATTACTATTCCCACTCCAGAGAGTTCAACAGTAGGGAAAGCGTTGGATAGTGGGAGGGTAAAAATTACTATTCCCACTCCAGTGAGTGCAACAGTAGAGAAAGCGTTGGATAGCGTAGGGGTAACAATTACTATTCCCACTCCAGTGAGTGCAACAGTAGGGAAAGCATTGGATAGCGTAGGGGTAAAAATTACTATTCCCACTCCAGTGAGTGCAACAGTAGGGAAAGCGTTGGATAGCGTAGGGGTAAAAATTACTATTCCCTCTCCAGTGAGTGCAACAGTAGGGAAAATGTTGGATAGCGTAGGGGTAAAAATTACTATTCCCACTCCAGAGAGTGAAACAGTAGGGAAAACATTGGATAGCGTACGGGTAAAAATTACTATTCCCACTCCAGTGAGTGCAACAGTAGGGAAAACGTTGGATAGCGTAGGGGTAAAAATTACTATTCCAACTCCAGAGAGTGCAACAGTAGGGAAAGCGTTGGATAGTGGGAGGGTAAAAATTACTATTCACACTCCAGAGAGTGCAACAGTAGGGAAATCGTTGGATAGTGGGAGGGTAAAAATTACTATTCCCACTCCAGAGAGTGCAACAGTAGGGAAAGCGTTGGATAGTGTAGGAGAAAAAATTACTATTCCCACTCCAGTGAGTGCAACAGTAGGGAAAGTAAATACTTCATATTATATTTGAAAAAATATATATATTAATACCAAATACAAATTAATTAAAATTAATTCCCAATTTAAGATATTATTATAATTATTCAATTTAAAACAATACAATTAATTTAATTACTAAAAAATAATTACCTATTAATACAAAATATTTACAAATAACAATAAATTATTAAAACATTTAAAAATAATTAACAATTAATTCAAATTAAAAACCAATGTATATATTAATAAATGTAATTACTTACAATTAAATGACTTCCCACCCGATTCCCCTATAAACCCACAACCCACTACAAAAATTAAATACATAAATTTAACATAATTATCAATTAATCAATTAATATAAATTAATTACCAATTAAAACTAAATAATTACCAATTACAAATTAAATTAGAATTAAATCTAAATAAATACTAATACAAAAAAAATAAACTATTTATAATTAAATTACTTCCCACCCTATTACACTATAAACCCACAACCCACTCCAAAAAATAAATGAATAAAATTAACATAATTAGCAATCAATAAAAATTAATTACCAATTAAATTATAATTAATTGCCAATTAATAATTAACAAATATTTGTACATAAATACCAATAAATTAAAATATTTAATTAATTATAATTAAATTACTTCCCACCCTATTCCCCTATAAACTCAGAACCCACTCCAGAAAATAAATAAATAAAATTCACATAATTATCAATTAATCAATTAATAAAAATAAATTACCAATTATATTTTAATTAATTGCCAATTAATAATTAATTAACAATTAATTGTACATAAATACCAATAAATTTAAATATTTAATTAATTATAATTAAATTACTTCCCACCTTATTCCCCTATAAACCCACAACCCGCTCCAGAAAATAAATAAATACAATTCACATAATTATCAATTAATCAATTAATAAAAATTAATTACTAAATATATTTTAATTAATTGCCAATTAATAATTAATTAACAATTAATTGTACATACATACCAATAAATTAACATATTTAATTAATTATAAATAAATTACTTCCCACCCTATTCCCCTATAAACCCACAACCTGCTCCAGAATTATATTACGCAAAAATTAAATACCATAAATTGACTTGGTTACTTACCCAAAATTGGATATTTTTGTCGTCTATATTCTGTCCCTCGATATTTTTTTTGTCTATATTCTGTCCCTCGATATTTCTGTTGTCTATATTCTGTCCATTCTATATTTTTGATTCGATATTATTGTCCTTCTATTCGATATTTTTGTAGTCTATATTTTGTCTTATCGATATTCTGTCTACTTGATATTTACAACTCGATATTTTACTACCTCGATATTTTTGTACTCTATATTATGTCTGTATACCGTCCTACTTAATGGTGAATACAATTCATCATGAGCTCTTTCTAGTATCGGTGCCCCAACCCGCATTAGCGGAATCAGGAAATGTGTACCCTCCACCTTTCCCCCACTTTGGGCAGAAGTTTGCTTTTGAAATACCAATAAATAGAAATACAGGTTTACTCCAGGTGTCTGTGACCCGCACATGCAGGGTGCCTAGAGATGTGCGTTTGCAGTGAGCCACCCGGACCTCCCCCGTGGTAGCTCGCTGCCCCGTATATACACCATGTAACATCCGCTGGCCAGGCGTGACCAGAGCAGGGGCGTAACAAACACCCCCGCAGCCCCCACGGTGCGGGGGCCCCAGTCTTCAGTGGTGAAGGGAACCCCCCTCAGCTCTTCAGTAGAGAGCTGTGAGGTTTGCTCTAAAGCAGCTGGGTGTGCAGCCTGCTCTGAGCTCCTCCCCTGACCCAGGGCAGGACTGAAGAGAAACAAAGCAACAAGTTACATTGTTTCTCTTCAGTCGGAGCCAGAGCCAGGCCCGGAAAAAGGATGGGGGTGGGGCCCCCAGAGAGAGCAGGACGAGGCAGCACTGCTGCCTGGATGTTTGACAGCACAGGATGGTACAAAAGCTTTCAGGAACTTGGGTTATCATTCCTCTGGGGTTTTTTGTACATCCATCCTCCATTCTTTTTCTCCCCCTCTCACAGGATCTCACACTTGCTGCTATTCTACATTAATTTGTATAACAATCTGGACAGTGTTTGTAAGGAATAAAGAGACCATTCACTCCGGTTTGCAAAAGAAATGTGTTGTGTTTTTTATTTATTCATCACCCAAACAAGTGACAATGGGGCAAAAGGCATGTATACTCTGTTAATACCCTTTAAATTATCGTGGTTTCCTCCTGCTTGCATGCTGACATTTGGTGACATTTGCCCCATGTAAGGTGAAAACATTAAAAACCATAAGCAAATTAATTTGCGTGGCCTTTATGCTAGCAAAAAGAAGGATGGCTATGGCGTGGAAAGCTTCAGAAGCCCTCTCCACAGAAGTATTGCTCATGGATGTAAAGAAATGGGCGAACGCTGAACATTACACACTATTTAAAATACCGAAAGGGGTGGACACACCGCCTGGGACACTCTCCTACAAGTAAAAACTGACTAAATGCCTGCTTGAAAGATCGGTCAGTTTGAGAATGCTGTTGAATTCTTCAGAAGAGGACGATACAATAGTTACTGGAAAAACATAATACACCACAGATTGGAACCCAGCCTGACAACCATATATCAAAGATAATCAGGGTAGGCCATCCCGACACAGAATCGATGAGTAATCCCAGATAAATAGGAGAGGATGTGGCCTAAGGGCTAGGGCGGTCGACCTCAAATCTGGGGAACCGCGTTTGAGTCCCGCAACGACACTGAACATTCTGAGGTTCTGGGCAAATCACTTAATCGCCCCGTGCCCAACAAAAATGAATGTGTCCTTATGTAAATGCAACTGGTGCTCATGTAAAGCCCTCTGATACCCGATACCTTCAGTCAAGTTCGCAATACATAAAACTTCAGGGAAAAAAAAGTGCTGACTGGGGCAGGAGAAGGTTTACAGCTCCAGTTGCAGGACTCTGCTGGGACGCATTGGAAGGTACAAAATCAGGGGCAGAGCTATCAGTGGTGCAGCCAGTGCAGTTGCACTGGGGTTCAGGAGTGAGGGATGGGCATCTTGCCTGTGTAGACCACATTTATTTTACTGGTTGGCTCCTTAGATATGTTTTACTCATACCTGCCTTGCACCAACCTCTCTGTTTCCACTCGCAGGTAGAAAAAAAACAGACTGGCCACAGCTAGGCTTTAGAGGTGATCAGTGGTTTAATTTGTAGATTGTTTCTGAGAGCTGTATCGCGATGGTGCCCTGGCTGCTTGTCAGGAGTTGTGATGCTTTATAAGTGAGTGGCGCAGCATCAGCCGTTCAATGACAGAGCAGTTCATAATCAAGACACTTTAGAGGAGGTGATGAGAAGGCAGGGTAAGCACTTTCGGCACATGCAATGCTTTCAGTTTGTCACTCACCACCAGGGCTGGCTTTAGCTCTGGTGGTGCCCGGTGCTACAGTCTTTTTTGGTGCCCCTCATCCAATGACCTCCTGTTAGGATGCCCTCACTACCATCTCTCCATACCCCCTCTTTCACAAAATTTCATTTGTTTTGAAGCCCTGTTAAAGGCTGGTTTTACAAATCCACTCACCTAGCCTAATAAAATACAGATCTGTTCTTTGCAGCAGACATATTAACCCTCTATTACTTTATGATGAGTCAAAATTGCCACTGACTAGACAAAACTCGATCTCTTTCTCTCTAGCAGGAACATTAATCACAAGAGTTATCTTGACATTTTTATTGCTGCCCGAAAGCTGAATGCACAAGGAACTCTGCAGCAGGCGTTTTTAAATCGTAAGAAGCTGCTAAGCACAGCGCCCCTCCTGAGTACTGCCCTTCTCCAGGTCAGC
Organism: Lissotriton vulgaris; assembly: GCF_964263255.1. NCBI lineage: Eukaryota > Metazoa > Chordata > Amphibia > Caudata > Salamandridae > Lissotriton > Lissotriton vulgaris. Next base: position 1,501,977,498 of record NC_141696.1, read on the forward strand.
CCAAAGTGCGGCTGCACCACTCGCACTGCCCTAAAGCGGGCCCTGCTCACCACTCCCAATTGTTATATGCACATTTTCCCCTAAAAGCTAGAAGAACCTATAAAAATTAATGGCTTGGGCGGTCGACCTCGATTCTGGGGAACTGGGTTTGAGTCTCGGCAATGACGCTGAACATCCTGTGATTCTGGGCAAATCACTTTTTCTCCCCGTGCCTAACAAAAATGAATGTGTGTCCTCATGTAACGTAACTGGTGCTATGTAAAGCGCTCTGATACCCGATTCGGGTCAAGTTCGCACTATAAAAAACTCTAAAAAAAAGAAAGTAGTGGAAAGTTGAAATACTCACATCTAAGGAAGACAAAGTGATTTTCCAGGCTGAACCAAGGGGGGTGCTTCCGTTCTTGTTCTCGAAACTTAGACACTTACTTGACATTAAACTAAAGTTTGTTGTCTGTACATACAGTCTCTCCTGGGTGCAAAGTCTTTTCCATTTTTTTGGGGATGCCAGAACTCATAAACACAATGTTATAAATGTGCTTAGATTTGCAGCAGTCCATTTAGGGACAGCACTTGTGCTGGACAAAGGTTCCTTTCTCCATGGTGAACACTGCAAAGGACCCAAGAACACAAAGCGCCGGCTAGTGCATATTTGAACCTAGGGGAAAAATGCTGCAATTTTTTTTTCAGATGGCATTATGTTGTTAAAACCTAGATGCAATGTTATATTTGAATGCTGCCTATCCGTGAGGTGATGCAGCCCTTGGAGTTATTTAACATATTACTCCGGTATGGGATTCTAACCTTATTTTATGGTTTCATTCTAAATTGCAAAGTGAGACGTCTACACATAAAGAAGACTGAACTCTCAGAGAGAAATATAAGGTACAGAGTGGAAGATGAAATTAGAGCAAGAAAATGAGAGAAGGGAAACATGATTGAGAAGTGTAACAATTTGGCAGGAAACAAATGTGACGAGCTAGAGAACAAATCAGATGACAGAAGAAGCAGAGCATAAGGGTCGAAGAACGAGCGAGGGAGGTAAAACAGAACGTAAAACAGAGGAGGAGCAAAATAATGAGAAGGAGATAAATGGAAAGAATGAGAGTAAGTGAGGCGAAGAGAGAAAGAGAGACGAAGGGTGAGAGAACTAAGAAGAGGAGATGAAGACTTTGAGAGAGGGAGAAAGTGAGAGAGTAGACACAGTGAGATCAAAAGAGAAGGCATGTTTTGTGATCTGTTGTTCATGAATTTTAATCTGAACTAGGCCAAGTCATAGTTTCATCTTTTAGAGGTTGGTAAATTTGTACAGTAATGCCTTTGAGACTGTAGAAATACAGAACAAAGAAGCCCTTTATTATAAGAGGTGCCTTGATGTGAAGAGGGTTGTAAGAGTGTTCCGCAGACCAAAGGAGAGTGAGATAAGTTTACAGTGTTTGAGAGTGACAGCGGAAATATAAGACCACAAATCTGAGAAACCTTAAAGCACCCCGAGATGTGAATATATGAACAGAGAGGAAAAAAGTAATCTTTAAAGAGCACAAACATGTGCATGTGAGAAAGAAAACAGGATTAGAGCTATAGAAAATGTATTAATTTGCACTTAGGAAAAAACACTCTGGTGTATGAAAGAATATAAGATCAAAAGGTGAAAGAAAGCCCCAAGAGAAAGTATAAAAGGAGCCTGAGAAACCTAGAGAGTCACAGAAAGAGTGAAAGGGACCCACAAGAGCAAACGAGACACCCTTGAGAATTAGGGAGAAAGGCAGAAAAGCCACGAGAGAGAGAGAGCATATTAATGTTTTGTTTTGGAAGGATCATTGAAATACAATACGTTCTATTTCGGTTGAACTTCATCAAAATGTGTTGTGCATAGAAAATTAAAGAAGCCAGAGATGGTAGATTGTGTTGCGTGGACCGGTGTCAGGGGATAGATAAAGAGAAGATGAGCAAAGAGAGAAAGGTAATGTTAGACAACCTAGGAGAGAGTGAAAGAAATCCCTTCAAATAGATCGAGAGATGGGGCGAAGATGGATGAAGTAGGGCCTCAAGGAGCAATAGTATGGGCCCCAACGAGACAAAAAGGGTGAAAGAAACAAGCCCAGAGGGAGGTGGTAAAAATTGTTGAAAGTAAGAGCTCCATAAATGTAGGGTAAAATAGGAAAATGGGTGGAATCGACTGGGAACCCATAAAGAGAGTGAAAAGATAAAAGAGAGAGCCATTGAAAGACAAAAAGGAAAGGGAGAAGGCTTCTGAAAAGTATTGAGACTTTGCAAAAGAGAGAGAAATAATGCAGAAAGAGAAATCCCCTGAAACGATGGGTAAAGGAGACAGACGGGATGAAAATTAGATCAAGGAAACACCGAAGGGAGAGGACAACAGTATTCCCTTTATGTGAGTTGGTTGTGTGATGTGCTGGATTGCGAGCACAGAGTTTGAAGCTCTCTAGGTAAGTGTAAATAGCTCACACTGGTCTGATCAGCCACTGCTGTATCCCCTGACAGTGCTTTCTTCTCAGACTGCTCAGCGGGTTCGAGGTTCATTCATTAAGGCTCAAGGACCACTTCTGCATATTCCATAATTAAAATCCAACTCTGTGAGAGGGATTACACTTCCCAAGCTGATAACTCTTTAATGCATTGATTATTTGACATTTAAGGCTCACATTTACCATCACACAAATCAACCTGAATGTACTTTTCTTTAATCTTTGTGCAGTTAAAATATCTTTGTTTATAAAATATCTAAGTATTTGGCGACATATCCTATTCTGCTTGATATAATTAGGTCTTGGCTTTTTCCCAAAAAAATTTTTATTCGCTTTATTCTCCTTGTAAATATTGCTTCCTATTGATGTTCACCACTTTGAATTTTACTTGTGTTGATGGAATATTAAGTTAACAATGTTAGAATTTAAATATTTTGCAAACCCATTCATCTTTTATGGTTCAGATCTTTTTATCAATTTATCCAGGAACAAATACTTTTACCTGAATCCAAGGCCGATGAGGTAGAACAGTGGGACATTACAGTGGGAGAACAGAAGAAGGAGGCACAAGGTAGTTGGACAATTTAATGTGTGTGGCAAGGTGCAGTGTCTGTTTTCTCTGTGTCATCACCCAATACATTGAGCAGCTGTGGTGGTGGGCACTGCGGGAGCCAGGACAAATAGCACTGGGGGACTGGCAACATCTGGCCTCTCTAGAGACACCAGTGAAGACTCTGGAGTAAACACACACAACCTTTGAGGCTGGGGGTACTGGGGGAGTATGAGGAAGAAGAAGAAGAAGAAGGGCAATGAGATGAGAGATCCAGGCTCCAGGTCTGTATGGGATTGATGAAGAGCACAGTGATAGATAAGAATGCGCTGGAAGTGTTAATCAAGGGTCACAGTGAGAAAGTATGCAGGAAGGAAATCACAAGGTGCTATAAGGACAAGGTCAGCTAGAAAGCTGATGAGGATAAGAGGGTGGGGTATAAAAGAGGAAAAGAGAAAAGAGGTAGGATTGGAGAGGGTGAGAAGATGGACGCAGGTAATACAAAGCAGATAGCAGAAAAAGAGCAGAAAAAGGGAGAGAAATACTGCACAGGGGATCAGAAAAGCATAGTGGAATGATTTCGATGGAATGGGAGAGAAAAAGTTGGAGATAAAAGTAACAGAATAGAAAGAAAAAGGCTGAGATGAGAATGAAGAAAAGATAGGATGCTCAGAAATAATAGAAAGGAAGATACAGAAAGCAAGAGGGAGGAAGGAAGTGTGAAAGAGAACGAGCAGTGGATGCACTTTGGGCACAACTGAACGATGAGTGGGCCCGATGTATATCATGACTGGAGTCTGCATCAGGAAACCTACCTAAAATAGGGCAAACTTTCCCGAAATACTGATGGCAGGGACCCTGTAGTGCAGGGGTACTCATAGTACGGCCCACGGGCAAGCCTTCCTGGGCGGCCCGCGAACCTTGCAGACAATTTACCCCGCCTGTTTAAAAATAATTAATTAAAGGGTCTGCAAACACTGCGCGCCGAGACTCTGCTGCGCTGTGGGGACCCGGGCATTCCGCTAAGAGGTGAAATACAAAAGCCTCATTAACATACAAATGGTCTTTTAAAGACCTGTGAAGTGCTCGGATGCACTGTGTGTGTGTGTGTGCCCCCAGAAGCTGTCTCAGCCCGGGCACACACAGGCAGGGTAAGATGAAGAGGGTGACAGAGGAAGGTAGAGGGTGGGAGAGCGAGGGAGAGAGGGAAAGGGAGGGAGACAGAGGGAGAGCGAGGGAGGGAGTGAAAGGGAGGGAGAGGGAGGGAGAGCGAAGGAGGGAAAGGGAAGCAGACAGAGGGAGAGCGAGGGTGCGAGGGAAAGGGAGGAAGACAGAGGGAGAACGAGGGAGGGAGGGAAAAGGAGGGAGAGGGAGGGAGAGTAAAGGAGGGAGGGAAAGGGAGGCAGACAGAGGGAGAGCGAAGGAGGGAGGGAAAGGGAGGCAGACAGAGGGAAAACGAGGGAGGTACGGAAAGGAAGGCGTACAGAGGGAGAGCGAGGGAGGGAGGGAAAGGGAGGGAGAGGGAGGGAGGGGAAGGGAGGCAGAGAGAGGGAGAGCGAGGGAGGTAGGGAAAGGCAGGCAGATAGAGGGAGAGCGAGGGAGGGAGGGAAAGGGAGGGAGAGGGAGGGAGGGAAAGGGAAGAAGACAGAGGGAGAACGAGGGAGGTAGGGAAAGGAAGGCAGACAGAGGGAGAGCGAGGGAGGGAGGGAAAGGGAGGGAGAGGGAGGGAAGGAAAGGGAGGCAGAGAGAGGGAGAGCGAGGGAGGTAGGGAAAGGCAGGCAGACACAAACAGAGGGAGAGCGAGGGAGGGAGGGAAAGGGAGGGACTTGGAGGGAGAGCGAGGGAGGGAAAGGGAGGCAGAGAGATGGAGAGCGAGGGAGGGAGGAAAAGGGAGGCAGGCAGAGGGAGATCGAGGGAGGGAGGGAAAGGGAAGCAGACAGAGAGAGAGCGAGAGAGGGAAAGGAGGGAGGGAAAGGGAGGAAGACAGAGGGAGGTGGAGGGAGTGAGACAGGGAGGGTGGGAAGGGAGGGGGAGGGAGTGCGAGGGAGGGAGAGAAAGGGAGGAAGAGGGAGGGAGAGCGACGGAGGGAGGGAAAGGGAGGCAGACAGAGGGAGAGCGATGGAAGGAGGGAAAGGGAGGGGGAGGGAGAGCGAGGGGGGGAAAGGGAGACAGAGAAAGGGAGAGGGAGGGAGACAGAGGGAGGGAGACAGACGGAGACAGACAGAGGGATGAAGACAGACAGAGGGAGGGAGACAGACAGAGACAGACAGAGGGAGGGAGACAGACAGAGGGAGGGAGAGGGTTACAGAGGGGGACAGGGAAGGAGACAGACAGAAGGGAGGGAGACAGACAGAGGGAGACAAACAGAGGGAGGGAGACAGACAGATGGAGACAGAGAGAGGGCGACAGACAGAGGGAGGAGGGAGGCAGAGGGAGGAGGGAGACAGAGGAAGGGAGACAAGGAGAGGGAGACAAAGAGAGACAGACAGACAGAGGGAGAGGGAGGGAGACAGAGAGAGGGAGGGAGACAGAGAAAGGAAGAGGGAGGAAGACAGAAAGGGAGAGGGAGGGAGACAAAGAGAGGGAGAGGGAGGGAGACAGAGAAAGGGAGAGGGAGGGAGACAGAGAAAGGGAGAGGGAGGGAGACCGAGAAAGGAAGAGGGAGGAAGACAGAAAGGGAGAGGGAGGGAGACAAAGAGAGGGAGAGGGAGGGAGACAGAGAAAGGGAGAGGGAGGGAGACAGAGAAAGGGAGAGGGAGGGAGACAGAGGGTGACAGACAGAAAGAGAGAGGAGGAGGGTGACCGACAGAGAGAGGGAGGAGGGGACAGACAGAGGGAGGAGGGTGACAGACAGGGGAGGGAGGAGGGTGACAGACAGAGGGGGGAGGGGGGAGGGAGGAGGGGGACAGACAGAGGGAGGTTGGAGGGAGGAGGAGGGCGACAGAGTGAGGAGGGCGACAGAGTGAGGAGGGAGACAGAGTGAGGGAGACAGAGAGGGAGAGGGAAGGAGAGAGAGGGAGACAGAGAGGGAAGGAGAGAGAGGGAGACAGAGAGGGAGAGGGAAGGAGAGAGAGGGAGACAGAGAGAGGCAGACAGAGAGAGAGGGAGACAGAGAGAGAGAGAGAGAGAGGGAGACAGGAGGGAGAGGGAGTGAGACAGTCAGAGTGAGTGAGACAGAGGGAGTCAGGGAGAGAGGGCGAGAGAGGGAGTGAGAGGGAATGAGACAGTCTGAGTGAGACAGAGGGAGAAATAGGGAGAGATGGAGGGAGAGATGGAGGGAGAGAGGGAGAGAGAGGTTGAGAGAGGGAGAGAGAGAGGGAGAGATGTGTGTATGCCGGGACTGGTGGCTCAGTGGACGAAGGTGTCCGCTGCAGTGACCTGTGTTCAACCTCATGGTCACAGCTTTTTTTGTTGCTCTAGCCTCGTCCCCTCCCCCAATGACCCCACCCCCACCGGTGCGGCCCTCGGACACAAACCACACTGTAAATTTGGCCCCCAAGAGAAAGTTTGTGAGTACCCATGCTGTAGTGGATAAACCACCACCTATGATAGACTGCCAGCAAACTAAGCCCAACTATTAACCCCCTCATACAAAGTTACTTATAACGGCTATATTGGTAACAGTGGAGTAACAAAAGCCCCGCAGCCCCTGCTGTATGGCGGGTCGTTAGCCTGAGAGCTCTGGACTGGTGCGGAGAATGGGGGGGGGGGCCTCCATGTACTGTGCAGGGGGGCCCACTCAAGTTTTTTACACCACTGGACCAGAGGCTACATAATAAAGGGCGTAGACTGCACATTGTCTTTCACTCCCACCTTCACACTGTGTACATATCCCGTTATTCATGCAGCAGCGAACAGGCCACACCGAGTGCGGTATCCACATGACCCGCCACATGTGTCACAAAAAGGCATGGTCACTTGAGCTGTGTATGACCCAGACATACAGGGTCACTAGAGAGATGAGTGACACGGACATGCAGGGCCACTGTATCTGCGTGTGACTCAGACATGCCAGGTCAGTCGAGCTGTGTGTGATCTGGACATGCAGGGTCGTTCAACAGTGTTCCCCTGGTATACAGGGAAAATTTAAACAGGGTGCCATTAGGTTCTCAGAGAAAGAGCAACATTTTAGTGTCAGTGCAGGATAGAAAAGTAACTAAGACTTTACAACATTCTTCCCCAGGAACCGAAACACAACATGTAAGCCTTGGTAGCACACCTCAGTACACTGTACTGTCTGAAAGCAGCCCTGTGACACACAAACACACACACACAGACGCACACACACAGACACACATGCCTGCACAGTAGAGTCTAGTAAAGTGTTATTTTTATGGTACTTTTTGTAGATACGTAGGGCTAGTTGAGAAATGTGTGATGTGCAAAGTGTCAACCTAGCCTGAAAGAAGCGACATGCGATAGAAACCGGGAAATGGTGCAGTGGACACCTACTGGTGCCTGAAGCAGGGGTGCTGGGGGTGCTGCAGCACCCCAGAGAGCCTTGGAGGAATTCAATAGAACATAATCAGTAAAATGTAGGGGCATATTACCAACAACTAGCGATAATTTTTGTCTCTAACTTGTTTAGAGACAAAAGTTATCGCCGCACATCGGCGATTTTTATTGCAGATAAACCTTGCTATTAGCAAGGTTTATCGCAAATGCGATAAAAAACGGCCGCAATGCATGAATATCGCTGAAAAGTCAGCGATATTCATGCATTATCGAGCAAATGCTCTTAGCCATGTTATCCACCTCCCATTGGATAACATGGCTAAGAACTGCTCAGGGCAGGTGTTAGCTTTTGGAGATATTCCCGCTTAGCGCAAATATCTCCAAAAGTTGGTAATAGGAGATAGCGATGTTAGAGACTGTTTCCAGTCGCTAACATCTTGGCACGCCCACTTTGCATGTCATTAGTGATAAATATCACTGACATGCAAAGCGGGGACCAAGATGGTCGCTATCTCCTTTTAGCTGTCACTAACTGGTGTTAGCGACAGCTTGGTAATAGGGAGATAATTTTATCTCCGCTTTCTTGGCTTTTAAAGCCAAAAAAGCGGAGATAAACCCCCTTGATAATATGCCCCGTAATTATGCATTGTTTGCACAGTATTTACTGCCTCTTCAAAGACAGACTATGAAAAATCAGACAGTTTGCTCTGAACATCTGCTGCTTATTATTTTAACAGTATGAAACACCCTGACCCTCCACCTCAGGCAATCACTGTCGCTGACCCAATTCAGAAAGGATCTCAAGACCTGGCTCTTCGCCTGAACCTCCCTGCCCAGACGGGTCAGCACTCTGCCACTTCTGAAACGCAGGGCTGCACCGCAGGAACAACAATACAGCTCAGACCTGCGTTTCACCCTGCGCTGGCGCAAAATGTAGCAGCCTAGACACTCTTGCACAATTGTGCAAGGGTGCTTGTGTTATAGGGTAAGATTGTTTATGTGCAGGAAGGGGTTCCTTCCTGCACATAAACAATCAGTAATGGCGTTTTGAAACTTCTATGTGTGCTGCAGAATTCAGCATACATAGAAGTCACAACTCGTAATTTTTTGGTAATGGTTTTTTTTTATGTGCAGGAAGAGACACCTTCCTGCACAAAAATAATAATCAATGGTGTTTTGCTGTTTCTATGTGTGTTGCACAACCCAGCACACATATAAACAGCAAAAAAGAGGACAAATTAAGCATTTCTTCTCGTTTCACCGGTTTAAGACCAGGTTTTCACTGGTCTTAATTTGGGCGTTGCCCCATATTCACGCCACCCTGGTAAATATAGGACAGCATCAAAATCAATGAATGTTTTGGCAGAACGCTCACCACAACACCCATTGTCCACCCCTTTCACACTAAGTATAGCGTGAAAGGGGGTCTTATCTATAAGGCGGGGTTAAGTCACCTTAAACAGCCTAATGCTGCCTTGTGAATAAGGCTAAGCTCCTATCGTCACTGGAACATCAGTAAAAATGACATTCGTGTGGTGAAAGGGGCTTGTAAATATGCCCCCTAGTTCCCCAGTTACACAGTCGCCCTCTGTGCGCTGTACAAATGAATTATTGTTAATTCTTCTACTATTATAAGCTGCGTTAATGCACAACATGTTTTAACTTTACCAGGAATAGCCTAAATATGGGGGTGGAGCCCAAGGTTCTTGACCTTTGGCATTCCACATTGCTTCAGAGAATCACATTTGTATGTTATTTCTAACATATGGTTTGTGGCCTTTTCCTACTGTACCAATAAGTAGCGCCCAACTGCTGAATAAATCATTCTTCCCTGCTCTTTTACATCTATGTTTACATTGCTTGAGTTTTTCACTATAAGTAGGCATGAGAAATATAGTGCTTGACACACACAGAACAGTTAGATGCTATAAGACATAAAACAAATCAATATCCTTATTCTCATATTAATTTATTTAAATTAAACATTTTATTTAAATCATACAGTGTAACAGATATCACAGATACACAACAAATACTAATTGGCCACTAGTCCTAAACATAATTATGGATTATTACATAATAAATGGCTCATATTTCCATTAAATAACAGATCTATATTTAGCACAGGTCATTTTGGGGATGGTAAGACTTTGTGGCCTGGAAAGTGAGAGGCTGGGATGTGTTCACCTTCACACCACAGTGATCTGTTGTAGCCTGTATGCTCCCCTGTCATCGGGGGGCACCCAGCATAGGGTACAGTGGGGGCAGTTTGGCAAAGGTGCAGCTCAGCATGGACTCTATGCTGCTATAGGGTCTATGATAAGCTTAGGGACACTAGATTGCTCAATTCTGACACCTTGTTCCCAGTCCTGGCCCTCGATTACCAAATCCTTGGATTCTGATAGTTGTGTTTTTTGTTTGCTTGTGATGACCCGAATTAAAGGATGAACCAGAAACAGTGATTTGTAATAGGAAAGGACTGGCAAGATGGGTGACGTCCTCTGGCAAGGACTGTTCTGGCACCACTGGTTACAGAAAATGAGATGGCATAGTGCCCAACATTCTGCTTGGTTGAAATCTGTCTCTGGCACAATATGTTGTTTGGTCTTGGCCCAATAGTTTTAGATGCACAAAGCTATCGTAAAGTGTGGACGGGTGACACAGTAGCAGTATGGTGTTTTATTTCCCCTGGGCACGCAGCAGTACTGATAACATAACGTGTATTTGTAAAGCCCATGTTCACCCAAGGGTATCTTGGCGCTGATTAACAGATGTGTTGCAAAGTAATCCTGTTCCCTGGGAACCCTCCAACTTTTTGCTGACTGGAACTGGTGGTAACTGACTCTGACTGACCCTGGGCTCTGTTTAACCAGGCCCAGGGCCAGTGCCAAGCTAAAAGGAACACATTAGAATACAGTTAAGACACCCAACATACACTAGGGTACACTATGGTATGGTTGGGTACCCTTGTAATTGGCATGACCTACCCCATAAGCCCCTAGTATGTAATAGAGCAGGGGATTGAAACTACCTAGAAGTCTCCAGTATCCTGGGGCATGGCAGTTTAGAGGCCAGCAGATTTTCTGCACTAGCATGAAGCCTGAGGTCAGTTTAAAAGCAGCACTGGTGGTCAGGACAGCTTTTAAACCTTAAATTGTGACCAAACTCAACTTTGGGGGTAGGGGCCCTTAAAAATGAAAACCCTACCATGTTGTTGCATATTAGGGGTCCCTAGGGTCATCCCTGGGTATCCCAGGGGTGGGGGGTCAGTTATCTATAAGGAGCGCCCTTATAAAATGAGTTTTTATATGCTTGGGTAAAGTGAAATTTTACATTTCACTCCCCACGTTGTATTAAAGAGCTGTTCAAATTCGATTTTGATGCTAGAAGAATTGAGTAAGGATGATCTGCAGTATTTCTGCAGATTCAGAACCCCTGAATTCTCCCCTAGTTGCACAGGGGGTGGGGTCCTGTAGAAATTAGGGAAATACTTATACAATATGGTTTTATAAGCCCTGGTTTTTTAATAGTGGCCCAAGTCATTTTCCCCATTGCAAACCCCATGGCCCATGGTTAACATGGTAGGATGTGATTGATTAATAAATATTGATAGGAGAGGACTAGCCGGACCATTCAAAGACTTCCCAGAATGGTAGTAGTAAATCCAACAATATTATATTGTTGAATTTCTCCTAAAGTGTACATACAAGAAGTTATGAGACTTTCTTGTTTGTAAGTCCAAATTCAGCCTTTCAGTGGTCTGCCCTGATTGGTCAGAGTTAAGTGAATTAGCCAGGCTGCAGGGAGTGCAGTGATCTGTTCTATAAGAATGCCAGGCCAGGAGGTGGCGTCGTAAACTATGCTCTTCAAAGGCAGAGGGGAGGCCTGGGTTTCAGTCTACTCTGACAATCTTGACCCAGAGTCAGGGCTAGGCTTAAGGAAGGTATGTGCAGATGGTAGGGGGGGAGTCCAAGGAAATAAGCCATCCCAGGGGGTGTGTTTACCCAGCTTTTACCTCCTTGCTGGAAAATCAGCCATTATGGATTTGGAAGAATGATACACTCTCGAACAAACTAATGCCACACTCTACAGGATGTGGTCATAACTATGAGGAGTTGCCCTGCTATCATTGGTCAGCAGTGACCTGGTGCTTGACCCAGAGAATTTTGAATAAGTATCTGAGAGGGGCAGAGCCCCCCAGATCTGCTGCTTGAAACTGAATGAAGCAAGAAGTGCCCTGCTGATGATTTTGCTGTGCAAGGAACTCTAAGGCCTGACCTATGAAGACTGCACCATCTGAAACAACAGCCCTGTGGATTACCTTGCTGCCAAAAGACTCAAGAGTGGACCTCCCTGCATGCTACAGGTTAACAGAGCTCACCTGGACATCCCCACAAAGAATTCAAAGCCTGGAGTGCCAGTAGATTTGTAAGGGTTTTGTTCAAGTGGATTGCGGAATTGAAGTTTCACACTTTCAAGGACCCTCTTGGAGATTCCAGAACCTTGGATTGTGTGTTGGATACTTTGGGACTCGCAAGCAGAACGCCCAGAAGGTGTTCTAACTGGACCCCGCTTGCTGAAGAAGGCGGCCCACTACAGTGGTGAGAATTCTTCAGAACAATTTATAAAGGTGTGTCCCTGACAGAGAAAACGAAATGGCTTAAACGGGCGCTGTTGGTTTCTAAGCACTAGAAAATGACAAAATCATATCTCTGGTTCCCTATAGTGGATTATTTTTGTTTTGGTGTCCTTTAAAAGATACAAATATTACCTATTTTTATAAATTGGTAATGAATTTTTATTTTTGTATTGTGTCTTAATTATTAACCAAAATTCTGTTTTTGAATGCTTTACATACCTGTCTTTGAAGTAAAGCCTGTTTGCTCGCAGCCACGTTACCAAGGGTTGAGCAAAGGAATAATTTTCTAAGACCTATGCTGGGTCCTAGCATGTGTTAGTGGCCTTATTACCAGTGGCAGACCTACATTTGCCCCTACCAATAACCCACTTTCCAACAAGATGTTTATTGTTACCCAATTCAATTATGCTCATTTCATCAACCTCAGAAGGATGAAAGGCTAACTGGACCCACCAGGATTTTAACTTGTGACCATGAGGTCAAACACACACCTCTAAAGTGGACGCATAAGCCCTCTAAGCCAGCAGACCCATCTTCTTCCCTGGTGGCTTAGTGATTTAGTGGATTGACCTGCATCAAAGACCAGCTTCTGCTAATGAAGCATTCCTACACAATAAAGTTTCTTGTGTATGTGTTTCATAATATTAGCTTATTTCTGATGGCTATTACTTTATATGGAATAGTATTTAGGACGGACGTTGCTTCTGACAAAGATCAGTGATTCAAGATAACTTCTAAAATTACAAAAAGTGAGCTCACTTAGAGCATATGACCTATTTTGGAGACTACATGGGGCAATGCATCCAGACACCATTGAAGGTCATGAAGCATTAAATGATCTCTTGCACTCATGTAAGATCAGTTTTTTCATGTTTTGGGTTTTTCACACACACAGGAAATCAAGCAAATAGAAAGACCGAGAATAGC